>NC_044056.1:13152163-13177163 GCF_902167405.1 Gadus morhua | reverse complement strand
GCTGGGCCACTGTTCTCCAGCAGTTCTCCTCCGGTGACATATTTTGTTTTGTACAGGTTTCTTTTCAATCAATATCCACCAAGATATAGCCTTTGAAGGAATTATGTACAAGTTGCTTGTGTTGTTTCAGGTCAACATTCAGTTTCCTTTCCATCACAGCCAAGAATTTAACCTTCCAAGAGTTCCCACTTCCTTTCACCTTCAATATTTGCCGGTAGTTAATTAAAAGCAAAATAGTTCTAAAATCAGGTATTTTGTATAGAGTTGTATTCATTTATTTTTGTATTCTATGTCAAGAAGTGTCCAACCACTCTACAACCATGTCACGTATCCATTAGAAATCACTTTGGCTAACGCTAGTTTAAAAATGATCAAAACAGCATTCAGTAAGGTCTGAAATTTTTTCAAAGCAATAAATATAATTGTAAATGTGTTAAGAGCCTTTGTAAGGACAGTTCCTCCTCCACCCCTTCCAAAGTACACATGATGTGTACATCTAATATAATTAACAAGTATGTTTACTCTTATGTACAGTTCTGTACCAGAACGTTTGAGATCAGAACCATAATTAGCCTAATGAGTGACACCTTTGTTTGTCCTACGACGATGTCTCCATGATAAGTGTTGATTGTTATTTACTACAACCTATTGTTTTGATAATCTGTTTATTGACATCACTAATGTCCTTGTTTGCTCTACAACGGAGAAGGAAAGATCTCTGGAAGCCAAATCATCCCCTGTCTATGTGGCAGCTGGTACGTCTGGGCATCTGGTAGCCTACTTATCTGCATCCAGAAGGGACATGGGCCATCATAGGCTCTCCGTACCCTCATGAAGAAAAGATTTAATTCACCACATGGGCGCATCTCAGAAACATAGCTTGCGGCCCTCGTCTACGAAGAATGTCAAGCAACACACATTCAAACTTCTTTCACATCTGTTTGTCTACCTCTTATTTATTTTTTATTTTACTTAATAATTCAGAAGATATCTTCGTTTAAAGGTGCAGTGTGTAGTATTAAGTGGGATTCAGCGGCAGGATAGTCCTGTGAAAAACAACCATATAGACATCTTGTAAAATAAAGAATAAATACAATTATAAAAGAGCAGTCAAGTTAAATAACCCGGCTGGGAGGGATGCATTTAGGCAAACATTCTCACACATTATATATCTTGATGAACAAATGTGTTCTAAATGGTAGTAAATAATGATAAATAAGAATAAAAGGCGTAATAATGAGTAAAATTAAAGGTTAATTTGATAAAAACCCAGAAAAATTAAAAAGGCTAAAGTATCAAAAGACACAAGTAATAAATAAGCAAAGTGGTTGAGGATAAGTGCTGGAATAAATAAGAATCTAAAAAGCATAAATAAAACAAATACAATGAAGCCTTTTATCTCTTAAATACACATACCAATTCAAACTTGAATCGCGAAAATAAAGCTGCAACGAGAATAAATGAAGCAATAAGAGGTTGAAATCCTCCAAGGCATGTGACACGTGTGCCTAAGTGCTTTGTACAAATATGTTGTTTGAGTCCAGTGAGCATGGAGTGTTTTTGGCAGTCGGGAGCATGTGATGGTGTAAGTTACGTTGTTGCTGTGTATGGGGAGGTTCTGCAGACAGGGGCTAGAGGGGGAGGTGTGCTGCTTCAGGAGCACCGCCAGCTGCCTCTGGTGGCTCTGGTGTGGAAGGAGCAGGCCCTGAATCGCATATCTTGCAGCTTCCCAAATGTTGAATGTGAATGTGCTGATGAGCGGTATAACGTGTGGTCGTGGTTGTTTCCCCTGATCGTCTCCTGATGCCAGGGTCCCCCTCAGGGAACCTGTGGGGAAATATGACCTGGCTCAGGGATCCAGACACAGCTAGTGGAAGACCCCCCCCTCAACCAGCGTCGGGGGGGGGTCAAGGTGAAGCGTAGGAGGGACGCCGGTTATGGTTAGGGGGGGATGTGGGGGTCCGCAGCAGAAGCCAAAGGTCAGTGGAAATGAGGCGCAGTGGGTGAAGACCTGTTAAGGAGAGGCGTGGTGAGTGAGGGGTGAATAGGATGAGAGGCTGTGGATGGAGAATGGTTGAGGTGAGACACAGCGGGTGTTGAATGGTTAGCGGGAGGGGTGGAGGGGTGGAGGGCTGGAGGGGCGGTGGAGGGGCATTTGGCTACGGTGAGGGCCTGGGAATCCCACACAGGCAGGGATCTGAGATGAGGAGGGGGGTGGTGGGGGGTCTCCCGTAGAGGCTCTGGGCAGCGTACCGGACTTGACGGTATGGAGGAACCGCTTTGTATTCCCCCTGTCCCTCAGGATCCTGAATAGGGTCCTGATTGCCCTCTACATGTTTGCCTCCTCTTTCCGAGTCTGTGAAAATGGATGATTTCTGTTTTAATGTTGCCCGCGAATGTGTGCTTGGAGTGAATAATGGTGTGTGTGTGTGTGTGTGTGTGTGTGTGTGTGTGTGTGTGTGTGTGTGTGTGTGTGTGTGGTTTTGAGGGAGACCTTGGTGTATAGGAATATGTCTGGTGCGTTTGTGTGTGGACAGAACACTGTGGTTTATTTAAAGTCGATGCGTTGTGCATGTGGTTTGCATTTAACCTTAATGGTGGGATGGTGTGTATTGAGTAGTGCAACCGAACTAAACTTAGTAATCAGACCCAGAAGATGCCGTCCTTCATTGATAACAAAGTCATTTAGTGTGCAGGCTGATGGGCAACAGCTCCAACAAGTGACTGTCAGGCCTGTCTGATCGGATTTAAGATTGTGAAGATCAGTAGATTTGTTGCCAATTTAATATTGTTGGCCAATTGCAGGGGTTCCTGTATGGGTATGTAATGTAATGGGTTGGTTAATTGTCTGTGTGTTTCTAAGAGATTTTGTTTGGCGACTGTTTTAGAGCCATTGTCTGCAAGTTCAAGGTGTGGCTAGGGCGAGAGGGCTATTACAATACTGAGTCCCCTGAAATAGGTTTGTGTCATTCTATTTTGGGTGTAGGATAAGGTGTGACTGAACATAATTGTCTATAATTCATTCAATCCTACATCACAGCAACTGTTAAATAGCTATGTGTGTGTGTGTGTGTGTGTGTGTGTGTGTGTGTGTGTGTGTGTGTGTGTGTGTGTGTGTGTGTGTGTGTGTGTGTGTGTGTGTGTGTGTGTGTGTGTGTGTGTGATTGTGTTTCTCTCTCTCTGTGTCTCTGTTTGAGTTTTGGTTCCAGAGATTGTGTTTAGGTTTAGAGTTTCCTACTTTGGTTAGGTTTTCGGGTTGGACTTTGGGTCCTAGAGTTTGGTTTTAGGGTTAGGGTTCCTAATTGGGTAGGTTTCCTAATTGGGTTTTGGTTTTGGTTTTAAGGTTTAGGGCTAGGGCTACCTTTTAGGGTCAGGCTTCAGGGTTTGCTTTTTGGTTCTAGGGTTTGGTTTTAGGATGTGGAAAAACCTCACATGCAATGTGCGATGTCAACATCACATTCCCTATAATTGAATCCTCTCAATACATGAGTTCTGGTGGATGTTCTGGTGAGCGGACAGAGCATAAGCTCTTCTTCACTAGGCTATATGAGGTTGTGGGTTGAATCCATCTGTCATTTTCACTGGCGTGATTTATATAGGAAAATGAATCCAAAATAAAAGTATATTTTCAGATGATTGAAAACGTGATTTGTTGACTTTCGAATATCACTACAGGAATAAGCCGGAAAAAGGGTCATCTGAGGCGCCCAGAAATACCACCTGGGTGGCGCGTTGGAGGGATTAACTGCACCAAATATTTTCAATACTTTCTATATTCATTCTAGACAATCTGTTGACAGGCCCTTCAGTCTGAAACAGCTTTACTAATTTTGATTATCCGAATGCTCAGAATGTGC
Organism: Gadus morhua; assembly: GCF_902167405.1. Taxonomy (NCBI): domain Eukaryota; kingdom Metazoa; phylum Chordata; class Actinopteri; order Gadiformes; family Gadidae; genus Gadus; species Gadus morhua. Next base: position 13,173,306 of record NC_044056.1, on the reverse strand, counting down.
TTTGCTATCACCATGGAAACTGATCTGAAAGAGATGTTGAACTCCAAAATGATATCATTACCTCCTAAGAATGTAAACATGCAGATTTAGTCATCGGGTCAGGTGAGATACAGAACAAAAACAACTCACTCAGCTGAATTTATATGTAGGACACATTCAAAAGATGCCGTTTTATGTGTGTGTGTGTGTGTGTGTGTGTGTGTGTGTGTGTGTGTGTGTGTGTGTGTGTGTGTGTGCGCGTGTGTGTGTGTGTGTGTGTGTGTGTGTGTGTGTGTGTGTGTGCGCGCACCTAAGTACACAGATTTGCATGTGTGTCGGGAAAGGCTTTCGATTTCACACTTTGCAGGAACTCTATCCAACAAGTCAGAAGTCATTCACAGGTTTTTTTGTTAAACTTTTTTCATGCCGTGCAAAGTAGAGATGTCACTGGGTTCAATGTAGAATAGAATGGAGGAGGAGGCCACAGAGTGCTCTGAGAGACGCACCGCACATGCTCCGCTTTCATTGAGCGGCCGCATTGTGGGTGGAAGCGGTGTCTACAGTTCAGGTACATAGAGGGAAAATTGATCATGGATTGGATTTGGCTGAAGGTCAGAGCAAACAGGCGGTCGGTCTCCTGGAAGAATTTTATTGGAAATGATTAAAAGGCGACATCTTAAGCTATGATTTTGACTGAATGGCGAGGACAAAAGTCGGTAAAAACAAGGTCAATGTCGGAATTGAAGTCCTGCAGAAGAACATCCAGAAGCAACAGCGTTATGTTTTTATTTCATGTTAAGGCAGAGTTATTTCATTGTGTAAATGTGTTATTTCTAATGAAATGTACTGTCATACCTTACAACCTGAACCATAGTTTTATGCATTGTATGTGCTGTTGTACAAAGCGCAAAAACAATGGCAGAAATAATTATTGTGCTGCCAAGAAATGAAAGATGCACTGCATTGTTTATTACCACAAATGATATTTGTGGATTCAGAGACCAATTTGGTTTGTCGCAGAACAACTTCAATTTGACCATAGAGAGACTCTAACGAGAACTCCACAAGCAAACACAAAATGGTTCTCTCGCACTGAACAGCCTATATATATGACCTCTGTTAATCATGCTCATCTCCTGCAACTGTGTCTGTTTCACCAACGGGCACATAGCACCTGGCCCCTCACCTACAGCCCCGTGCCCTGGCCACATCCCTGCACACCTCCCCGGCCCCTTGCCACAATATATGGAACCTGCTGGAAATCAGCTATTTTACTGAGACAGGCCCGTTTTGTATTGTAACTTTGTTACTTCTAATACTTTCCTGTATAATAAATAAAAAGAAGAAGAAGATATTAAATTGGAGCACTATATTTCACATGAAAGACTTTAGCAAGAAGCAGAATGGCGACGCCACCTGCAACTAATAGTAACAGCAATGGAGGTTGGTCAAGCCACTGTGAGAGGCCGGTTGGAACCTCAGTTGGGCCTCATTAGAGATTCCGGCTCCACTCACAGTAAGGCCGACCAGGTGCAAGGGAGAGGGCATGAGGAGGGAAGAGAAGAGGAGTGAAGAGGAGGGGAGAGGAGGGTGGAGGAGGGAAGAGGAGAGGAGAGGAGAGGAGAGGAGAGGAGAGGAGAGGAGAGGAGAGGAGAGGAGAGGAGAGAAGACAAGACAAGACTGGACAAGAGGGGGGAGGAGGGGAAAGGAGAGGAGTGGAGAGGAGAGGAGAGAAGAGGAGATGAGGGAATTGGATGGGAGAGGAGAGAGGAGATGAGGGGTAGAGGAGTAAGTGAGCGAGAGAAAGAGCGAGAGCGCGAGAGAGAGAGAGAAATTAAACACAAATTATGAAAGAAAAAATACCCATAACATCAGAGAGAGAGGGGTAGAGATATGATTCAACTTTGTGACAGAAACAGTTATCAATTCCCGACTCATTGCTTCAAACTTCAAAATAACAAATCATTATATTGGAAGACATAACACTTACCTATAAAAGGTTTACACAATTGTACAGGTTGAGACGACAAATAAATACCAATGACTCTTTCAAAGATGACCTGAGCTCCAGACAGCTGTATTGCTCATGAATGCTAAATGAATTCAGACTTTCTCCCCTGCTGTCAAATGCCAGGGCCTTCAAAGACTCTCTTGTTTGCTCACTGTCTGTATTCCTTTCCTCTCTCAAACCTCCCTTTTGTCCTGCCCTTTAGGCCGCTGCATGGCCTTCGGTATCATTGTGTCCTGTTTCTCTCACATTCTCATGTTTATTACCTCAAGTAAGTGGTTATTACCTTTATTTTCATCATTTTTATTTATATAGAGAGACATACACACCAAGAGAGAGAGAGAGAGAGAGCGAGAGCGAGAGCGAGAGAGAGAGAGAGAGAGAGAGAGAGAGAGAGAGACGGGCAGGCAGACAGACAGACCGACAAACAGACGGATAGAGATCCGAGTGAGTCTGGCCTGTGTGCAGAGGAGACAGAGCTTCTGTGTTCCCCCTGAGCAGCTGTGCTGGCCTGGACTCTGGGTGAGTCTCTGTGGCAGTGGGTTTGCTTTCGTTTACCTCACAAAAAAATAAATGTAAAAATACATTAAGGAAACATCCCATCAGCAAACATGGTCAAAGTGAGGCACAGCACAGGCCCATCTGGTGAGGCCACTTTTGTTAAAAGTAACTCACACTGTTATAAACACATACGCACACAATTAAAAGTACTGGGAAAATTAAATTATTATTCAAGTGTTATCAGTGTAACGGGATTCATTGGGGGGTGTTTCTACAAATAAAGCTTTCCGAGGCGCTGTCGGTTCGATTCCCCCATCTCCCAATACAGATACGGCTTTATTAGCTCATCCACCCAGGCTCTCTGTCCCACAGCGCCATGACATTTGCATTGCCTCAAGTCCTTCATTACTTCCATCATTAAAGGTCAGCCCGTGCATGTGGGCCCGGCGCGGAGGCTGTTTCCATCCCTCTCTCGCGGGTTCCAAACATCTGCTCAGCAGCGTTAAACCCCTGGCTGTGACACACCTCGCAGAGAGGAAATGGAGTAATGCACGGAGGAGGCATGTGTCAGAGTGCTAATAGAGATGAACCCAGAGGCTAAAGACCAAGAGTTGCAACTTTACTGCCAATGTACGTAAGGCCATAAACAAACCGAAGTAGAGTAAGTAATGTAGAGAAAGAGGGCGGGTTGATTTGGGAAAGGAGGCGATAAGTATTAGGATCATTGGCTTTCGGGCATTTACGAGTAAAAATATACAATGTCTATCTTATTTGTTAATAGGTCCATACACCTGTGCTGTTGCAATGCCAGTTAACCTATTAGCAGCATCTAGTGGCTTGAGTTGCAGCTACAGGTATAGCTCAATATAGCTAACTCATCTGGAATAAGACAAAATGTAGAACTTATATCACAAGTAAATATGACCTCCATACTGAACCTTACGTTACCTGTAATTGAGAACGAAGACAACGTTATCTGTGTGCTCAGGTCAGAACCTTTCCCTTGCATTTGGCAATTGGGGTGGAAAGATTTATTGTCCAGGTATAATGAAGAGTTTTCTTGTTTTTTTGAAAAAGTGCAAGCAAGAAATCCTGATTTGTTTTAGTCTAGGGAAGGGGGTATATAACGGCTATGGCTACAAGTTTGACTGGGGTGAGAAGACAAAGAGTATTTTTCCCCTGATTATAATTATGTATTTAGTATGTTTATGATTATGTAATTGTAATCATAATCATTGGTTGTTCTGAATACTTGTAGGCCTTATTCTGTACTGTAGGCCTATCGTTTGTTTGTTTGCAACAATGTCTTATAAACCCATATTGGCTGGGTGCCCCAAAGGGTGCAGGACATAAACATAATAAAATCAATCAATCAATCAATCAAAAACAGTGCTGAGGAATCTTCCCGAATCATCCGATGGCCAATCATTCTCTATAGTAGTAATACTGTGGGCTAATACTCATAGATAGTAGGTAGTAATAGCGATAACTAATAGATAGTTTTTCAAATTCGAAGCTTCTTTCGTAGAGCAGTAGCCTACTGTAGGCTGTGCGAACGGCTTTCAAAGGCAGGGTTTATTCGCAGGCAAATAAGCGTTATTTCAGTGAGAAATAGAAGGCGTGCCTGAAAACCTGAGATGAGCGTAATCTGTGTCAGTCTCACTTTTAATGCGTGGTTTTCCCACGCTGGGTGGGAGACAACACTGGACTAGAATATGTTGGTTTTATGGGTTATTTTCAGGGTTGAGGTCACTATTCGAAAAATCGTTCCTCGATAAAGAAAAAAAATATTCCCGAATCAAAATCGATCCTCGATTCAGTACAGAGGGGTGCTCAATTCACCCGTGCTATATTCAGATTGCAAACATGGTAGAAACAAAGAAGCAAAACCTCTGAGAATGACCACTCCCTAGTTTAAATGGGACACTTTGGGTTAGGGTAGAGGGAGCGTTCGGGGGAGGGGGGAATTAGGAAGGACAACAGAGCATCCCGTGTGTTCATCTCAGTAAATGGAGCGCAGTGAAAACCATTGAGATGCTCCTTTACGCCGCGGTTGTTGCATCCGGGATCACTTGTGCGCTCAGCAGCACCCGAGAGGGACGGACAGCGCCCACAGAGCAGGAGAGGATGGCGTGGAAAGGAGTTCAGTTCAATTGAACGAGAGAGTGAGCGAGAGTTGTGAGCCGAGTTGGCACTGTGGATTGTGTAGTTTTGTTTTGTTCGTATACACAACTAGTTTTTCCGAAGCGATGCTCTACGAAATGTTAGACATCTTTCACGCCATTCAAATCCGTAGATGCTGGGTTTTTTTCGAGCATATTTGGGAGAATATCGGCGTCTAGAAATCTGACGAGAGAAGGATATTTCTGGTGGAAATAATATTTTCTTTCCAAGGGGTGTTCCCTCAGCCAGTAGCCTAGGGTGACTTGGGTTAAGTGTTTGTGAGGGGTTGGGGGGAAGGGATCAGTCGGAGTGCTCGACCCAAGTCAGAAGGATGCTGGTGGGCAATGCCTGCAGAAAGAGAGGATGAGATCTGTCGAGAAGCTCTGGAGCTGCTCTCCGACCTGTGCTCCAGAGGCGAGGTGCAGAACGACAACTGCCTGGACTTCATCTACTACTTCAGAGACCTCGCTAGACCGCGGTACACCGACTCAGGCAAGACACGGTCATCTCATTCTATTCCCATGTTTTTTGCAAAACAAACATTTGTAATAGAGTCCTAAACAGAAAACTTCCATGAAATAAGGCCAGGTTGGGTTTGACGTTTCTTTGAAGGCTACCTCTTGATTTTCTCGTGTTTGACGTTAGTATAAACCTTCAATGGGAATGGAGCCGGTCTGAGGACTGGCGGGGTCTCTCACTCTCTCCTGGTTGGTTGCCTAAATTCACCATAGCAGTAACTTGTTGCATGCCGTATGGGGGTAGCGTCCCGCAAGCTGTTGGTTTGGACTCCCGCCTCAAAAATCCCTGCGATTACTCTTCCTGTCATCGATATGTCAGTGATCGATGTAGGTTACGAATGTAAGCAATTTATAGGTATGAGTACAATTTTTTTTTTTTTTTTTTGAAAAGGCGTCTGTTAATTGACCTGATTTAAAATAAGGTAATAAATACTCTGACCCGTTTATGCCCTAGAGCAAAACTTTCTATCAGACATATCAAAGATGGCACGTGAACGCAGGAGAGAGAGGGAGAGGGAGAGGGAGAGGGAGAGGGAGAGGGAGAGGGAGAGGGAGAGGGAGAGAGAGATGCCCCACCTATCACCTCTCCTCTTTTAACCATTCTCGATTGTTAAAAGCAATACATTGATGATCATCCCAAACAGAACTGTTGAGCATGTTTCTTAAAAAAAAGGGTATATTATACTTCAGTAGCATAAACAGTGTGCACGCGCATGTGTGTGTTTGTGTGTGTGCGTGTGTGTTTGTGTGTATGCAGGAGTATGCTTTGTGCATATATGTGTGCATGGGGTTGAAAGCAGCTGGTGCCTGGGTGCTTGATTATGCTTAAATATCTTACAATCCATCATTAAACATGTATGAAAAAAGAACTTACAGCAACCAGTGAGTCCACTGAGAAACTCTGACCCATTTCCTCGTGGCGGCACCCGTTAGAAATCCCCGCTTCATGTAGCCCAAACATCCACCACTCCGGGCCGATACAAGCCGCTGCTCTACAAATACTACTTCCTGGGTGCTCGGGGTTCCTCCCAGATCTTATAGCAGAGACTCTGCTCCGACCACTAAAGGTTACATTCTATGCAGCAGAACATCGTTACGGTGTTACTTAGGATTTTTCTCACATTCAAAACGTTTAATTCAGTTTGAAATGATCCACAATTCACCCTCATATTTTCCATCCATGTTTCAAAAGCATGCGTTATTACATGATCGAGGCAAGGTGTTTAATTATCCTAGTTATGGATGATACTCATTGACAATGGCATTGACAATTAGAGGTAGTAATAACATAGATAGTTGAGAATGCTATCATGCTTTCGTTCTACACAGAGCATTTTAAAGGTTTGAAAAATAGGCAGAGTGAGAGCAAGAGTGAGTGTGAGAGAGTGAGAGTGAGAGTGAGAGAGAGAGAGAGAGAGAGAGATTTTTTTCATGGCTTCCGGGATTCGGGTTAATGAGAGACGACGAGGTATCATTACATCCTTGATTGCATTACAGTGGTATTGTTGTTGCCTGGCAACATAACCTCATTGACTTTTAGGTTTTGGAAATATCTCAACCTCATATGATTTTAATGAATGAGCCCAGTAAATCTATTAGTTGGCTTCTCCTCTCCCATCTCCTCCTCTGTTCTTTTCTCCTGTGCTACATCCTCTTCTCATCTCCGCTACTCTCGTTTGTTCAGCCCCTCTCTTCTCCTTTCCTCTCCTCCCCTCTCATCTCCTCTGTTTGGCTCTTCAAATTTTCTATCAACTCATCTGCACGCTGCATCTTATCTCCTCCTCTCCTCCCTCCTCCTCTCCTCTCTTCACCTCTCCCAGACCCACCCTTACTCCAACTGAAGCATCATCACTTCCCTTCTTTCCCACTGCTCCCCTTTACAGCAATTCCCAATTCCTGACTTCAATTCTCCCTCTCTTCTCTTTCGAACTCGCCCAGTTGCCTCCTGGGTGTCGTAGTTGAACTGCACCCACTCAACCTAAAGTCATAATTGATGTTTTTTATTTACCTCTGCGCATCCCTATGCCCGTTCCTCGAGCCCCACCTGGGCCCTGCCCGTCTCTGCCCATCTCTTGCAGCGGCTGGCTGGCTCCGTTACTAAATTCGCTGCTGGCAGAGCTGTTTATTGCAGCATATTGAGCTGGTCTCCAGGAGTCCTGAGGGAAAACTGTACTACTCTCACAGGGTTTAACGAGAAGATAGCTACTGGTGAAAAACATGATCATTATTTTCTGGATGGTGATTAGATCGCATAAACATTGATTAGATGGATCAATGTGCAGCCTAATCACCCCGCCCTAGTGACGTAACCTTTGAGAGTCAGCACTGTCAATATATATCAATATATCTTTTCCTTTGCAGTAATTATTTTTGGATTGTCAACAGCGTTGTATGGACTGACTGATAAAACAGCCAGGGTTTGTTGTTTTGTATGTTTAGCCAGAAGGGAAGTCTACCCCACCCATGGTCAAATTTTTCACTTCTCGGTGCATAGACTTGCAAACACGAGATAAAGTAAACGTGGGGAATACTAAAAGGAAAAATGGTTAATTTTCTTTTGATAATGGTGCCATCCACATGTTTTGAACTCAACTACGGATGCAATGTCTGTATCTTTTTTTAAACATAAAAGTGGCCCAAATGCAGGCAGGGAAACATTAAGTTCCCTCAAAACATAAAACAAATATATATTTCTGGCTGCCATCGCAAGGCAGCCTCGGAGAACAGCAGAGATTGGACAATGGTGAAAAGGCAACAGCCGAAGGCCCATGTTGACTCAAAAGGTTCTGTATAGGCAGGTTGTGTAGGCTCCGGTGCACTATTGCTACTCACTGGCAGTCACACAGTTTATCTTGGTGGCTCTCTCTCTGGGTTGCCTTCATTGTGAGTAGCCACCCAAAAACACTATCTCTCATGGTCATCTGGTTTATACTTGGCTAGAGGATATTATTTCCAACAGACTGTTTTTGAAAAGGTTAAGATCGCCTATGATGTAATCGCATGTACGGTGCCTCAATTCTCAAATTCTTAGAATTGAATGGACGGTGTTCAATCTGAATCATTGGTCTCACTTTCCTTTAATAAAATGCAGTACCTGGAGGTTTCAGTTGAAGATTTTGATAGAAATTAAGTCTATATAACTATCTTAAAAGATCAATGTATTGAATAGATGGAGAGATAGATGGAAGACTGGATGAATAGAACCGTTATCGATCTGTAGATATATATATAGTTAAATAGGGGGAGGGACAAAGAGAGATAGAACAGGGATAGATACACATATATATCGAGAACAGATGTGGGTAAGACGAGGGGAGCAAACACTTTATCAGCCAGTGAGCTAACATTCATTCCCTTGGTTTTCTGTCCATACAAACACATCGCTACATCCAAGCTCTTGAGATTATTGCGTGTAGAAGTGTATGTGTTTGTTTGTGTGTGTGTATGTGTGCGTTTGTGTGTCTATGTGTGTCTGTGGCTTCAAAATAAATCTGTATTCTCTTGACTTAGTGAACCCTGTAGAGTTTGCACATGCTTACATATACCCTTAACATTAATAAGTCACGCGCTCGAAAACGAGGCGACTGTGAAGTGACAAGCTAAAAATGGAAATCGGTATGGAAACGTGTGTGTGTGTGTGTGTGTGTGTGTGTGTGTGTGTGTGTGTGTGTGTGTGTGTGTGTGTGTGTGTGTGTGTGTGTGTGTGTGTGTGTGTGTGTGTGTGTGTGTGTGTGTGTAGCTGGCTGTATCATAGGACGATACATCTGCCCCAGCAATTCGCCTCCTGTGAGTGACGTAAAACTGCTCAGAAGATGAAACCCCATTTTCTTTCAACCTCCTCTCCTCTTCTGGCAGGCTGTCCCGGGGGTCCAATGAGTATTGGCAGTATCCCCCTTTGACAGGCTCGATAATCAGGCCGTGCACAGTACCCACACGGCCTCATCAATAGAGGATTTAGGTCAAATGAAGGAAAGAGGGCCATCGTGTTTGTGTCCGTCGGGGGAATTCAAAAGCTTGATTGACTCCAAAGACAGGAAAAGACATTCGTCCAGTTCGCCGAGTAGAGACATCCGTTAGTTTTATGGCTGCATTTTGTTCAGTCTGTGTGTGTGTGTGTGTATCTCCCTCTCTCTCTCCCTCCCTCCCTCCCTCCCTCCCCCTCTCTCCCTCTCTCTCTCTCTCTCTCTCTCTCTCTCTCTCTCTCTCTCTCTCTCTCTCTCTCTCTCTCTCTCTCTCTCTCTCTCTCTCTCTCTCTCTCTCTCTCATTGACCGAGTGAGACTAAGTGATGTGAAGTAATGTGTCGTTGGAGAGCAACTATTTTACTTAACACAGCCATCAGAAAGTAATCTCTACAGGAGAGTGAATATCCAATATCCAAAATGACTGTATAGAATGAAATTATAGAATGTAATTTGCTTGAAATATAACAGCATCATGAATGAACTTGAGGATAAGGATACAGCTAGGTGTGTATGGGGCAGGTGTTAGACCCTTTTCGGGGAAAATCAAAGGACAGACAACCATATATGGATGCATTGCATACATCAAGACATACATACCGATATACATTCAGAGACTCCTTTCATATAAGTGAGATAGTGTTCAACCTAATAGCGAACAAGAAATAATCAACTGGCTGCTGTCATTACCAACAGCTAGCTATTGTGGACTGGGTTATTTCCGGGTTGCTATTTCCGTGAACAAAAGCATTTATTGTGAAAAAGTTGGTAGTAATGCACTCCGAATAAAATATGCTGGAGCTCTCAAGAGCTCGCACTCAACACTGCTCTTCCTTTGGTCCTCAGCAAGGGGGACCTTAGTAGTACACCTGCCAAGTGTGAAGGATAGGCATACATACATACATACAAACCATCATATATATCAAACGTGGCGGCTGATGGAATTTATTTGAGGAGGGGCTGAAAGTTTACATTCCAAACCCCTGTAGGGGGGTCTGGGGGCATCCTCCCCCACAAGATTTTTTTGTGATTTTCACAAACAAACAAAGCATTCTGGTGCATTCTGACAAAATAGTAAATGCAAAAAAAGAACATTTACTTACAAAGACGAATGGTGCCAGGGAAGTAAGTTTTAAGTTAATTTTTTGCCTTGTAGAAATCAGCAACATTAAGAGTGCAGATACATCAACAATAACTGTGAATTACACACAAGGTAACATTCTCTCTCTCTCTCTGTGTGAGTGAGAGAGAGAGAGATACCCATAGATAATGGGTGAGTGTGTTACGGCCAAGTAACCATGTAATTGTGTTGGTAAACGTCACTCATAAATATATCTACAGTCTGCATTAGTATGCATTTAGACAAATACAATGAAATATGAATTCCACAAAATTCATGTAAATGTGCAAACGTTTGTGTGTGGTTGTTGAAGACACACTTAAGGCATGATACCAACATAGGTTTGCGGAGGACTACATACAGTACAATATGCACACTGAAGGCCTGATGCCACCATAGGTTTGCAGAGGACTATATACAGTGTGTACACTGAATAGGTTTGCAAAGGACTATATACAATATGCACACTGAAGGCCTGATGCCACCATGTTTGCAGAGAACTATATACAGTATGTGTACACTGAATAGCTTTGCAGAGGACTATATACAATATGCACAATAAAGGCCTGGTCCCACCATAGGTTTGCAGAGAACTATATACAGTACACTTGAAAGGGGTGGGGGGAGGTTGTGAGGGTCTGCAACCAGTGTCCATCTCAAGGGAAATACATATAGGCTAGTGGAATAAATAGAAGTTGCTTACCTCTAGCATGGCTAGCTTCACACAGTTGTTCATATGCACTCTTGCTCGCTTGTGTTTTTTTTATCCGTTCTGACAGATGTTTCAGGTCTGTCAACCCTGTCTGTATCCACAAACTATCACACGCACTTGTTTTAAAAAGTATACAAGGAAAGCAAAAAATTGCCTTGGCCTACCCACAGCTAGTTAGCCAAGCCTGAACCTCTCTGGAAAAACTTGTAGGCTCTATCCTTTTCTCTTGCTTGTTGGCTTATGTTCACTTCTGGCTTTTCTGCTCAGAGTTATTTTACTTGCAATTTTTCTGCAAATGTTCTTCTTTCGAAGGGATTCATAAGCAAAGACTTAACTGAATTTGGGGCTAGCTGAACTCACAGGGAAACAGTGGTAGCAATACTCAAAGTCGCCATCTTGCTGATCTCTGAGGTAATGGCAAATCCGCGGTTACGCGCAGTGGACGGTGCACTGCGCTTGGGGCTATATCTTGAGCGCCCCAAAGCCATACAATTCGACGACGCTGATTGGCGAAATTATGTACTTTTCTGCCTAGCAACGGGGGAACCATTGGCTAATAATTCAGGCATGTGGGGCTGAGCGAAATGCGCCCCACGGAAGACATCTGCTTCACCAAAATGAACGTTGAACATCTTAGTGAAGTAACATCTAATTATGGGGGATTCTAAAGATATTCTAAAGTAAATGCATTATTCGAATGCAATTAAAATAGATTAATTCTCAAAATGAGAAGATTATTAAAAAAAATATATATAAATATATATAAAAAAGAAAAGATGGCCGGTCGGCGGGATGGCGGCGCCCCAGCGCCCTCTATAGGCGAGCCGCCACATACGTACCATCATAACATATATACATACATAAATACCATCATATATATCAACATATATAAATGCATGCATACATACATACATACATGCCATCATATATATCAACATATATAAATACATACATACCATCATATATATCAACATATACATACATACATACATACATACATACATACATACATACATACATACATACATACATACATACATACATACATACATACATACATACATACATACATACATACATACATACATGCATACATACATACATACATACATACATACATACATACGTGCATACATACATGCATACATACCATCATATATATCGACATATAGGAAGATACATAATTACATACAAACATACATACATAACATCATATATACAGTACAAACATACATACATAAATACCTACATACATATACATACACACATACATACATACATACATACATACATACATACATACATACATACATACATACATACATACATACATAACATCATATATACAGTACAAACTTACATACATAAATACCTACATACATACATACATACATACATACATACATACATACATACATACATACATACATACATGCATACATACATACATACATACATACATACATACATACATACATACATACATACATAGTCATACCATCATATATATCAACATATACATACATACATACATACATACATACATACATACATACATACATACATACATACATACATACATACATACATACATACCATCATATATATCGACATATAGGAATATACATAATTACATACAAACATACATACATAACATCATATATACAGTACAAACATGCATACATAAATACCTACATACATACACACATACATACATACATACATACATACATACATACATACATACATACATACATACATACACACACACATACATACATACATACATACATACATACATACATAACATCATAGATACAGTACAAACATACATACATAAATATTAATACTTTTATTCAGATCTTAACTTACATTGGAATATAGATATATCGACAAATATACATAACATACATACATACATAAATGCATACAAATACCGTATGAATACAGAGACTCCTTCCATTATAGGTTGATATGATTATATCAATTATTTTTTCAATATGTTCCGAAATTGGCCTTCTGTCTCAAATTGAATAAAGTGTGACTCAATAACCAAATAAAAGCCGACTCTGCAACGCCCAATGACTGACCGTGTGTCTCCCTCCTCACCCCGTCCCTCTAGATGTCTCCGTCAGCCTGCTGTCGCTGCTGGTCACCGCCTGTGGCCTGGCGCTGTTCAGCGTCTCACTCTTCGTGTCCTGGAAGCTGTGCTGGGTGCCCTGGAGCTCACGCTTCCTGCCCAACGTCTTCAAGGGGGCTCACTTCCTGGGGGGGGACCAGCAGCCTGTGCTAACAGAGGTGATGCAGGAGAGAGAGAGAGAGAGAGAGAGAGAGAGAGAGAGAGAGAGAGAGAGAGAGAGAGAGAGAGAGAGAGGGAGAGAGAGAGAGAGAGAGAGAGAGAGACGCTGTGCACATCAGAGATATTCAAGTGCCCATTTTAAATGTTATTGTTGTTTCTGTAAAACTCCAATATGGTTGTTAATGTGATATCACCAGCAGCTATACCACTTCAATATTAGCAGGAAATTGACTCAAACATTGAATTTAGACCTGTGCATCTTTGCTAGCGGATGCAAGATGATACCGTCTACTCTAGTATACTGAAAAAACATCTATTGTGTGAATTCACAGTCTATCCGTCCCTTCCTCTATTACTACAACCTACCACATATTCACCCTCAAGTATGTTCCCCTTTATCAACATAAATAATATTTTCTGAATAAAATATGGTTGCAATTGCAAAATATACAAATGTTTAACTGTGTTCTGTGCAGGTGGATGGAGAGGAAAGGGAGTACAGTGAGGATGCGTGTGTCAAGCACATGACGGGGCCACCGGCGGGCGTGGCCGTCCCCGATTCAGCCATGAAGATCAGCCACACCTCACCGGACATCCCCCTGGAGGCCCAGAGCAAAGTGGAGAAGAACCACCTCCACACCATCGCCAGGGACCGGGTCCAGAGACAGATCACTGAGCCCACCTCGTCTGTTCGGTCAGTTGACACATTATATATATATATATATATATATATATATATATATATATATATATATATATATATATATATATATATATATATATTCCATGTCAGGTCAAGTGAATAATTAAGTTTCAAACACACACATGCACACAAACGCACGCACAGATTGCCAAGCAAACAAACCCACACACCAACACCGCCCAGTAGTTCCAAACTTCATGGGTGCAGACATTGACGAATGAACGACATCCCTTCCCCCCCAAAAACAGCCACCACTCCATCAGGAGACAGATGAACCTGTCCAACCCGGACTTCAACCCGGGGCAGTTCCAGCGGCAGGAGTCCCTCTCGGGCCTGGGCCGGATCAAACCGGAGCTCTACAAGCAGCGCTCGGTTGACGGGGAGGAGGGCCGGCGGGCCGACAGCTGCGGGCGTCTCCACTTTGTGCTGAAGTTCGACTGCGACCTGGAGCAGCTGATCGTCAAGATCCATAAGGCCGAGGACCTGCCCGCCAAGGACTTCTCGGGCACCTCTGACCCGTACGTCAAGATCTACCTGCTGCCCGACCGCATGACCAAGCACCAGACCAAGGTGCACCGCAAGACACTGCAGCCCGTGTTCGACGAGGTGTTCCTCTTCCCCGTCACGTACGCAGAGCTGCCGGGCCGCAAGCTGCACTTCAGCGTGTACGACTTTGACCGCTTCTCCCGCCACGATCTGATTGGCCAGGTGGTGGTGGACAGCTTCCTGGATCTGCCCGACTTCCCCCGGGAGACCAGACTGTGCCGGGACATACAGTACGTCACCTCGGTGAGTCCAGAACCTCTGATTTCTGCTGACAGTGTGAGTCCGATTTATATTTGCTTGCTTTCTTTAATTACTCGAAGGGGATTTTTTTTTAATAGAACCGAATTTGGCTCCATGGTTAGGATAAGACATTGCTGACATTACGTATTGAAAAAGTCAAACTGTTTTGTGTTTCCGAATCGGACCGGTAGAGCACACATACACAAAAGGTTTTTCTCCCCGTTGAACCAGAGTTAACGCTCCAGGCTTCAATTGTGTCCCATACAAGGTAGTGCTCTCTTGGAAACAGCTGAGCGTGACGGATCCTCCTTAAAGAGTTGGGTGCTTAACGCTTCCTGCGGCTCAATGTGAAAATCCAATGAACAAAACATTGAAACACAGCTGATAACATAACCGATAATGTAACCAAATCCAAAAGGAAGAAAACAGAAACGAAGAGAAAAAACAAAAGCCAAATCCAGAAGTCCATCTGATGGATGGCCCAGGAAATTCAAGCTGACAGGGTGTATTACTGAATGGGTGGAGCAAATGTTGGCAGAACATTCAACCTTCTATTTCCTCTGTCAGAGTCAGAGTCTGTCCTGACACACTCTGGACCCTTTACACAGACAGTAAAACAAAAGCCAAAGGATGAATTTAATCGTCTTGGCCAAAATATTTCTCCCACGCCCGCAGTGCTTTAACAGTGTGAAGAAGCTCACTCATTATCAACTAAGAGGAGAGAAGTGAGAAATAAACAACGCTCAGGCAGAAGCTAAGAGCCAAGTGTGAGGCTATGTGTGGATTAGAAGCTGACAATCAGCACCATTTGTTTGGCTTTGTTTTTGAGGTACTTCAATGTGTATGTGTGTGTATTTGATCTCTTTAAGAATTGACAGTTCATCTCAAGGGGGTATTCCTACCTTCAAGAGTTCAGAACGACGACTACATCAGAAGGAGAGGGACATGAGAGAAGATGCTACCTTTTAAGTCGTTGAATCGAGGAACGAAATTAGCAGATCAGCTAGGTTCAAAGGTACTGATCAATGTACGACTACAGACGCAACCAGAGGCACCTTGAAATCTGCTGTGGAGCATTAACTCACAGGCTAGACAAGGTGCGAGCAGAAACTGACCAATAGGGAAAGGGATAGAGATATGTGAAATGTTCTCCAAGATGACACAACAATGCATTGTTGTTGATAAGCTAAGTTAATTAAAACACATCAATGTAAAGCCATAGATCGTATACGACTAATTGTAGCTGTAAAATGGCCTTTGTTGAAGTTCAAGACACATTAAGTGTAAAGGTTGAAGTAGATATTTTATTGAGACTAGAGGGTATAGGGTATTTTATCGGCCATTTGCTGGATGATTAAATTAATGTTGATGGGGAACAGCGGAGCGGTATTTTGTGTTCAGACTTGATAAGGTAACTTGGATGCGGAACAGAGAGCACTCTGTTCATTTGTACTATATTTGTACCAGCCTAACTCCCATCCATTTCATCCGATTAACCGAGTCAACTCAATCAAAGAACAGTGCAATATATCCTGTAAACCTCCACCGAGGACAGCCGAGAGGGAGAGGTGGGGTAGGGGGGGTGAGGGTGGTGTGGGTGTGGGTGTGTGCGGGAAGAAGGGGGGGCAAACAGCCCAACAATGTAGCGATCCCCATCTCCAACTCCCTCTTGAGTTTGAAACTCATCTTGGTTGCGAGAGGGAGGAACACAGAAATATACTTAGACACGGTTAATGTTTAATGATGGCGCGGGGAAACACATGGGGGTATAGTGACCCAGATCAACAGCGACCACAAGAGCCACGTTCGCTTTGGCGGCTGGATACAGTGTCTACATAATGTTTGCATTTCATTAGGGGCAATGGAATTAAATCCGAAAGCTCACTGGCACACCAAGACGCACACGGGCAGTGTGCTCGACAGATATCACGGGGGGATGTCTGTCTAGGAGCGCTTTATCTGCAGCCAATCAAGAGAGACAGCATTTAAATGTTTAAAATAGCTACGTCAAGGTAGCAGAGACACATTGCCGCCCCGCCCCCAGCTATCTAAAAGGAGTATCATTCCTTGCTTTACTTAAAATGCTTGACTAAATGTGACCTCATTAATGCGACTTCAAATACCAAAACATTTCTGTCTTTTCTTTATAATTCCCAGTGAAACGCCACCACAAACAGATTGAAGCATAGCCGCCACAAGGGGTAAAGGTGCAAGCTATGAAAATAATCACAGTTCACTGTGGCAGTTAAGGTTCTAGAGATCATGTATACTGTTGGAAGCAAACCAACCCCAGCCGTACTAAATCAGAACAAGGATGATTGAAAATGTATGTCTTTTATTACTGTTTGATAATTGAGTTTCGAGATATGACAAGAAACATTTATAGCGAGAGATCAGTTGCTTAGCTTCTGGATTGTTGTTACGGCAACCGTATAGTTCTACAGTTGCTTTTACCTTTTTCTATTTATAGATGTGACCCTGGCCTTTCATATTCACTATTTCTTGTTTCAAGTTTCAAATGTATAGATTTGGTCTCCTGAACAGTTCTGAAATTGGATGGATGGTAAAATTCACAAAATTATGTTGGAGAAGTGTTCTGTGGCAGTCGGTTCAATAAAAACGTATGTTATTGTGAATTGTGCGTTTAACCTTGCTCATGCCACGCACCACTCCTACGACCAGGACCCCACCGGTTTGATGTTGAGCAAGCCAAGTTCTTTTTATAGTTTGAGGAATAAAAACTCACAGAGCAGGTGTTCCATGCTGCCCTGTCAGAGACCTAGTGATTGTGCGTGGTGATGGTGGTTTGGCCCGTGTGTATTGGGACAATGAACCATAGGGGTACAGCCTCACCCCGTCTGCTTGGTATGACTCGGGGAGGGCTCTTAAACCAGCCCTCAACCACACACACTCCACATATAAGAAGGAAAAGCCATAGTTTCAGCATCTTCATGAGCGGTTTTTCATGGTTTTTGAAAGCTTCTCTCCTTTCTTCTACTCAACTCTTATACAATTTGTCAGAGCTGCAGCATCGAGATACAGTTTGACAATACAGTCGGAAAATATACTTTTGAAGATGCTTTTCCCAGGAGGGTAAATATGGTTCCATGCATATGACTACATTAACCCAGTCTCTGTAGTTCACAAGATTCTTCATGTTGTGATTTATTTATAGATTTCACTTTTTTTTCATTGAATGCATTCTCTTCTTCAGCAGAGTGTAAGAAGTGATCAGAAGCCATATCGGGTGATTGATGCATGTGCAAAAACAGACACACACACACACACAGGCACACACACACACACACACACACACACACACACACACGCACGCACGCACGCACGCACGCACACACACACACACACACACACACACACATTCAAACACACACACACACAGACATTCAAACACACACATATACATATGCACACACACACACACACACACCCACACACACACACACACACACACACACACACACACACACACACACACACACACACACACACACACACACACACACACACACACATATGCACACACATACAGTGAAGAGCAATGTCAAGCACACATCAGAGGTGGTTTCTCAATTCATCACCGACCGTTTGGTGTGGGTCAGCCATGCTGGGGCCTGACCAGACACTTGTCTGAACCTTTCTCCTCACAGATACTCTGTCACCTTCTTGGTCTCACACTCTCTCTCTCTCTCTCTCTCTCTCTCTCTCTCTCTCTCTCTCTCTCTCTCTCTCTCTCTCTCTCTCTCACACCCAGTTACCCCTCTACTGCACGTCGCCAGTAGATCTGGGTCAGGTCCCTTGGGGGCATTCTCTCAAGGCAGGAACCCCTAAGCTGGTCCAATCTCTGCTGGCTGGTCTATTAATGATGACTTCTTTGGCTCCCTGTGCGTCCACACGCACCCAAACATCCGGTCCACATGCCAACACGCTGCCTTTTAGAACACTTTCGATGCCAACTGAGATTTGTGTTTACCCATGTTGCTCCAATTATTCTAATGAATAAGTGTGTACATTGAGAAAAGAAATGCAGAACAAACAAAAAATCACACGTCGAATTAATGAAGCCATACACCATGTCCATTGAATGTCTGTCCGTGAACAATTTGTTTGTACATGGTTCTATTGGAAGATTCTTGGTGTTAGCTTCATACGTGAAGCTAACACCAAGGGCGCAATTCCCCAAATAGGCAATAGAGTAAATGAGCATCAATGGAGATTTACCATCAAATCAATGTTCTACAAGCTTATCATTTTTTTTGATCATGCATTCGTGGTCCTTTTTTTCTGACGATGGGAAAGAAGGCTGGCATAATATTCATTAAGGCCTAAACCATTTAGAGGCAATTGTTATCCGATATTGATTTCCTCATGCAATATTCATGAGGATATCCTGATGTCCATTGCCACAATAGCTGCCAACTACTTGTATGGTAAAAGCTACAATCAGTTATTTTGCGATGTAGTCCCAATTCATCTTTTGCGGCGAGAATTATGTAGCTTACAGGCAAAATATTGCCCTGCTTTATTCAAATGGCACCTATTTAAAAATGGTTTAGGAGATTATAGAGGATCACCCCTGCTGCCAACTGCTCTTCAAGTTGTGTAGCAAGTTGTATCACATGAATCTATTGCATATCAGCAAATAATTGTGCATTCACAATTACCAGTAGATCGTGTTATTTGCACAGCTGAAATAGAAGGAGATAAAAAAAAAAAGCATTTCTCTTCATTCACCCTAATGCACTACACTCTGCCCCCCGTGCTCAAGCATGATACTGCAGTCTTTTTGCTGACACTTTATAATTAGGGAGTTTAGCAGACGCTTTTATCGAAAGCTACTTGCATCGGTTAATACACACATTGTCACACCGACGGCAGAGTCAACCATGCAAGGCGACAGCCAGCTCGTCAGGTGGCTCGTGTCTCGCTCAGGGACACATAAACACTCACTAATGTCAAGGGGAGCGGCATAGCTCTCTTTAATAGCTCTGGTACATCCAAGTCATAGAACTATAGATCTCTTGTCAGATCACACAATTGATAAATATATGTAAAGCAAGATGCTGCCCTTTCTTGTTGCGTCTTGTGAGAATTTACAACATTGTCGATGGAAGTACTCAAAACCAGGAAATACATTTGAACTCTTTTGACTGTAGATGTTCCGATCAGTACATGTTACCGAAACACTCCACATCATCAATTGCATAAAGAACAATCCACATCATCCATTGCAAAAAAGGTATTGCGATCAACTTTTGTCCCATCACTTTGTCTGCTTCGCAGGCCGCTGCCCAATCAGGAGCTTCCCTGTATCCTTGACAACCTATTGGTGCCAACCTGGTAAAGAAACAGAAACAAAACATGATCTGGTGTTCACTGTAGAAGCATGAGGTCGTGTCAGACCCAGATCCCAACATATGCATCATCAAGCAAGTAACCTACTCAGACTCGCCCCTTGGACAACCACTTATTGTAACCATTAGTCATTCCCCGTGATCAATCCTTTACGCTCTACACTGTATCTGGTCCTCCGTGAATATAGATTGCCCCAGGAGGGATCGTACATTGCACTTCTCCGCCTTGACTAAGAGGAGCTATGCTCATTTCCTAAGACCCTCTGTTTCCTGCTCTGCTGAGGGCCTTATGCCGATTACGCCCATCTGTTCTGTCGGCGAGTCCTTCTGGACCTTTGCAACCGGACATTTGTTGTTATAATTGCCGGTTAGCATTGTGCTGGCGGTCTACAGAGGATACGTCGATGGATATAGGTTAGCGATACGAGTCAATCAGCATGTCTCTACTCTGCAGAAGAAGAACTTTAGAATCTAGGGGACGTTTACTGTAGATTCTACAGTATATGTCTGTCTAGATTATACAGGACATATACCTTTAGAATCGACAGGACGTAATCTACAGGACACATACAGGATATATACCTGTACAGGAAGTATACTGTAAGTATACTGTATGCCTGTAATATCTGCAGGACATATACCTGTAGAATCTATAGGACATATGCCTGTAGAGTCTACAGTACATATACCTGTATAATCTTGATGCACAAATATACCTGGCTGTAGGATCTACAGGACATATACATGTAGGATCTACAAGACATATACATGTAGAATCAAGAGGACATATACATGTAGAATCGACAGACGTACAGTATATCACACACTGATGCACACTGGTTGCGTCTTGGTTCTCGTGTTTAGTTGAGGGATGAAGAAGATCTTTTTTGGAGCTGAAGACGGTAAGGGCCCCAGGCGATCCATACTATCGACCCCAGACTGCCAGGCCCGTAATCAGGAGCATGATGAATGGGGTCAGCATCTTCACGCACATGTGTGTGTCTGCCTTCGTGTGCGCATGT
>NC_044056.1:13052163-13147163 GCF_902167405.1 Gadus morhua | reverse complement strand
CTCTCTCCCTCCCCCCTCTCTCTCTGTGAGCCACGCAGTTGATCATACATATGTGAGACTTTCTAACCGGACCTCTGGGATTTGAATAACCATACAACATAAAGAAGACAACGGCGGCATTCGTTTTGCAGAGACCCATCCTGCATGTCTAAACAAGCGCATCTAGAAAATAACACAAATCACCAACAACCAAAGCCAACAAGCAACGTGCATGCTGGGTCCCAGGGGGGGATATACCACGTGCCCCCATGTCCCTGTGTACTCCCTCACGTACCCCCTGTGGCCCCCGCGTGTGTCCCCAGACCCCTACGTGAAGGTGTCCCTCATGTGCGAGGGTCGGAGGCTGAAGAAGCGGAAGACCTCGACCAAGCGCAACACCCTGAACCCCGTGTACAACGAGGCCATCGTGTTCGACGTGCCCCCCGAGAACATCGACCAGATCAGCCTGCTCATCGCCGTCATGGACTACGACCGGTGAGCCGCCCAGCGCTCCCTACTGGCACTCTTCATTTCCCTGATGTACAGGGGGTACTTCTTTGAATAATTTAATGACTATAATTAACTTGCTGATCCTGTGTGTGTGTGTGTGTGTGTGTGTGTGTGTGTGTGTGTGTGTGTGTGTGTGTGTGTGTGTGTGTGTGTGTGTGTGTGTGTGTGTTCCCCGTGTCACAGGGTGGGCCATAACGAGGTGATCGGTGTGTGCAGAGTGGGTAATGAGGCCGAAAGTCTGGGCCGAGACCACTGGGGTGAGATGCTTTCGTACCCCCGCAAGCCCATCGCACACTGGCACCCCCTCGTAGAGGTACGAAGAACCCCGCTGTGTGTGTGTGTGTGTGTGTGTGTGTGTGTGTGTGTGTGTGTGTGTGTGTGTGTGTGTGTGTGTGTGTGTGTGTGTGTGTGTGTGTGTGTGTGTGTGTGTGTGCACAATACCATTCTACGTGTGTGTGTCTATGTACATGCGGTCAATGCGTTGCAGAGAATGTTGCAGAGTCTTATGCACCACCTGCATACGACTGTGAAGTTGACACCTCACCCGAGTCTCCACAGGCACTGTCAGCAGTTGTTCACACCTCGTAACGTGTGTGTGTGTGTGTGTGTGTGTGTGTGTGTGTGTGTGTGTGTGTGTGTGTGTGTGTGTGTGTGTGTGTGTGTGTGTGTGTGTGTGTGTGTGTGTGTGTGTGTGTGGGAGCTTCACAGGCCTAATTAGCGTAGCCCACCACGAGGCCCCTTGGTTTGGAGATCCAGCACGAGACCGAACCGCGTTGAAATCATGCAAGAAACTCGATGTAACACGCAGCTGTGTCTCTTTTTATACTCCATGCTAGCAGGCTAATGTTTTGATGTTTCCTTTGGAGTCTCGAATGGGGTGAACTAAAAAAAGGAACAGATCCCATTGCGTAAGAATATTGCATAATCCTCGTACGCAGCGTTCTTGTTATTCCATGATTGTTGGTGCAATTACACACCGCAGCAGCGCATGCACGACAGAGAGAGAAGGACTCATTCACACTCGGTTTCTATTTCTGAATCGCCACCCAGTACTTCACCATAGCAGGGTGAGACAGATGATCCACAATGTGATTCATGTACAATTCACCCTCAGCTGTTGTTTACATAATTCTGTTAACATTCTGTTCCTGCGGACCAAAGGTAAAATATTTACCGCCATCATTAATGCATCTGGGCTGCTGGGGGGGGGGGGGGGGGGGTAAAAACAGAGGCATGTCACAGCAGATGTCTCTCTCTGACCTGTTTTCCAAATTGTTTTTATGAATTTAAAGCTGGAGTTTGAGATTTTGGTCGGCTTGAAAGATGTACTAAAAAACCTTATACGCCATCATAATTGTCTTTGGAGTTGGAACGCCCTCTGCATTTCAGAAAAAATCGGTTTCTAAACTTTGTACGGTGTGCTAATCAGGATGTCAACTTTGTAAACACACACAACTGCGATGCACACTATTCTAAACCCCTTTATTTAGTTTTTTTAAATACGTTTTTTTACTTATTTCTTATCAACCATTTTTCTAATCCTCATTACATAACCTTTGTTTTTGCCTGATATTCAGTTCTGTCTGAAACCTAAATGTATACTCATATCTTTCGCCAACCTCCATATATCTGGCCCAATGTGTACTCGTATAGCCGTCGCTGGCCCCTTTGTCCTTGCACCATTAGCAGTCTAGGAGGTGTCACGGGACGCTGCATCCAGTTGAGACGGTCACCGTGCCGAAGGCCTCTCCTAGCACTGGATTTAAACCCTTTGATCAAGGCACCACAGAGACTTGTGTATTCACAGCCTGGTTCTGCAGGCTGTGGTGGGGAGCGCCAGGGCGGGGACGGGGCTCTAGAGGTGGGGCTCCTGGAGCATTGGGCAGCACCGGGAACCCATTCAGCCCTGTGATATTCACTATGGCGCAGACAGGAACCGTAAAAGGTCAACAGTGTTGAGCGAAGCTTTCCCAGGCACATGCAAACCCAAATAGACATTCTTGTGCATGCACACACACACATACACACGCAAACACACACACACACACACACACACACAGTGTGCAGTCAGTGCCCATGTTGATGCACGGTATATTATTAGACTTATTAGCCAAACACAAAACACATACTGTATATGCACTCACATACATGCACTCTTGCATTACTTTCAGTCAGATGGCCGGCAGTGATGTTCATAAGTGCGCCGGTGAAGGCCCCATCAAGGCACTAGAAGTGCACTAATCAGCTGAGGAATCCAGGCTAATGGCATATTCGTGTTGCTCGAAATGACCTGTGGCTGTGGTGGTGCTATGGCATTCTGGCCATGTCTAATAAACACATAGGTATGTAGCTAGACACACACACATACAGTATATAGACATGCATGGGATTAGGCATGCAATTATGCAATGAAGCACATACCTGGACCTACAAACACACGCAAACACTCCCACCCACACGCACCTCTCCCTCGCTATGGCCTCCAAGGCCAAAGCTTTCTGTAGTGTTGCTGCGAGCCTTCCTGACCCTCTGACCACAGACTGAAGGCATCAATAATTCACTGTCTGTGTCTTCAGTGAGGGCCAAAACACACACACACACACACACACACACACACACACACACACACACACACACACACACACACACACACACACACACACACACACACACACACACACACACACACACACACACACACACAAGCAATACTACAACAACAAAATGCTCCTACAATCCCCCCGTGCCATAGGTCAGAGACTATTGAGTGGAAACCTATGAGGGAGGGAGGGAGGGAGGGAGGGAGGGAGGGAGGGAGGGAGGGAGAGGAAGGGAGGGAGGGAGAGGGAGGGAGGGAGGGAGGGAGGGAGGGAGGGAGGGAGGGAGGGAGGGAGGGAGAGGAAGGGAGAGGGAGGAAGGGAGGGAGGGAGGGAGGGAGAGGGAGGGATGGAGGGAGGGAGGGAGAGGAAGGGAGGGAGGGAGGGAGAGGGAGGGAGGGAGAGGAAGGGAGGGAGGGAGGGAGAGGAAGGGAGGGAGGGAGGGAGAGGGAGGGAGGGAGAGGAAGGAGAGCGGAACCGAGCGGAGAGCCTGTTTGCTTCGGTCTCATTTGGTGAACGGGTCAGAGGGGAGTTGAGGGACATGGTGGTGTCCCCTGACCCCCACCCCTCTGCCAGCCTTCCCCCTCTGACTGACGGCGGCGGGGGAAGACCCAGGGTTGAGACAGATCTTTTTAAAGGGCCCCTATATCACCTTCGATTCGCTTTTACAAGCCATTTGGAATCCCGTTGTGAAATCACAAGCCGGACTGTGCACCCACCAAGATGTATGACGGATAGATCAGCCTCCCAGAGGGTACATTCCACTGGGAAGGCTGGTAGGTTGATCCCAGTTCACTTTGGGGCACAAATCACTATTCATACATCTGTCAGAAGCAAAAAAGGTCCCTGGGTTGGTGAGTGGACTATTTTATTAGTGAGACAATGAATGGCTTAAATCACCTTACAAATAAATGGTTGGTGGCGGCGGTTTCAGAGTGACCCAATCTGTTGGAAACACTACCACAGCAGACGGTGGATCAAGAGAAACATGCAGGGCCCACAGGGGATCGTTCTGATGATGTCAGGGGACGGATAGACCTGTCGATTCTGGCCTGCTCTAACAGGTCTGAATCATGTGTCTCATGATTCTGATCTCAAACGGCCTCTCTCTATCTGTTGTGTTTGTATTTGTGTGTGTAGCGTGGTCTCTGGAACATGTCATTATAATTAGCCCGGCAGCAGATGTATTTTACAGATCTGCCGAGGTGACAGTTGAATCCCGTGTCTAATCACCCCCCGACAGCCCAGCTTAGTTCCAGAAGCAGTCTAGCATATTCCCATTATGTTGTACGCCAATACAGCCTGATCCAGGCTGTATTGGCCTTCAACGTCGAAGGCTGTTAATTGCAATGACACGATAAATGGCTGTAATAGACTTTGTTTTTAACACTCTCTGTCTTGCCCTTCTCTCCTCTCTTTTTCTCTGACCAGTGGGTCGCCACCACCGGCGGTGGGAGTCAAGGAGGATCCACCAACTCCCTGAAGGCACCCCCCTCACCTTGAAACACACACACACACACACACACACACACACACACACACACACACACACACACACACACACACACACACACACACACACACACACACACACACACACAAATAGCACGTGATAACAAATGTGTGCTCACTATCTCTATGACAACAACGATCAGCATAGCTGCTGATAATCAAACTGAATGATATAAAATACAATGTAGAGCTTGGTTTCTACTGTGGCAGCAGCAGTCTCCTTGTACTGTTAATTAATCGATCATTAATGTAGCTTCACACTGCACTAGAACCAACGGGCTGAACAATTCCTACTCTATATTCCTCTTGTATCATGACAACCAAAAACCACTTAAAAACATTCCACACAAAATAAAAAACAGTATCACTATATTCATTTTTAACTTTCTTATTCAGTAATAGTACTAACATGTTGGACGAAACTGATGAGCTCTATTAACACTTCAGTCATTACCTCTGATGTACAAAATGGACCAAAATGTTAACCCGGCGATTGAGTGAGGCTATCGATGTAACCTATTTGATTTATGTTCTGGGGTATCTGAAGGAATTTTGTCTTAAGGGGGTAGTTATGCTAACGTTTGTAACCTAATTAAAATGGACATTCCCCATTCTGATTCATGTAACTAAATGGCACTTCAAGGTGTAGCACATATATATCACTGTAAGGCAGAATACATTTCATTTCACTGTTGACATGGTTTTCTACCAAATGCATGATGAGAAATTTCAGTGGTGGAGGTAAAAATGGCGTGGTCGACTATGTTAACTGTGAAAAACAGAGTCTTTTGTTTCGGCGGTTGGAGAAGACCCCTTTGCTATACTCAATGTGATAGTCAGTGTTTGCACGATAAATCCTTACACTTAGCAACAACCAATTTTGGTCAAGTTAATGTTAACATCCGCAATCTAATAAAACCTCATAACAATTATCTTAAGTTAACTTACAGTTAACCTGTTTGTAAGCAAGTTAATATTGACTGTATGCCCTGAGGAAATTAGAATTACTTCAATGAAGCCAAGAGACACCATTCAACAGCCAACTGAAATTAAAGCACATGGAGTTTTGAGCAAATGCCACTGCATCCAAAAATGTGTGCCTTTACCATCTGGACTTTATAGACGATACCCAAAATACCCCCCCGCTCTCTCAGAAGCACTACCAGAGGTGGAAATGCATAGTGAGGATAGCGCTGTAAGTTAACAGGAAATTTGTATTTCCTGTTTGCTATCAACAGGATCGATTTGACAAACACACACACACACACACACACACACACACACACACACACACACACACACACACACACACACACACACACACACACACACACACACACACACACACGCTCGCGGACACACACATAGGTACACAGACACACAAACAAACACAACCACTAGTTCATTTGACTGCTCTAGTTACTTTGTTTCTGTTTCTTCTTGTTATTTGGCCACATCCTGTATAATGTAAGGGTAAAACAGGTACACAAGATGTTATGGAAGTGTATAAGAATATTGTTCAAAGTAATGAGAAGAATAAAGGTATTTCTTTTGATCGTTTTAGGGACAATGCATGCAACGCCGTGTGTGAGAGAATTGTCTTTGAAAATATTTTCTTGGTTGTGAAATACTAATTGTATTGTTAACACAAAGCTAATGAAACTATTAGGCAAAATGTGTCTGTTCAAATGTTATTAATAAAAATGTATAAATATACACTATCAAACTGTTTGGTAAATGGACTACACATACACAGTGGCATACATTAAAACAATTATGCATTTGACGCAAGAGTTGAACATTTGCCAGCTTGTATTCACACACTTGGTGTTGGAGGATGAATATTGAATGATTGAAAAGATGCCCTCTGTGTTGTAAGCACTTACAGTAGACTGAGGCCCCGTTCACACGAAGCCGAAACGGGCGAAACCGTTACGGTTTCGATCTATCCGGTTTCGGAGAGGAGGTCGAGGGGCGGGGCGATGACGTCATGGTTTGCGGTTTCAGTCGGTTTCAGCCGTACACACGAATCCAAAACGAAACCGGGTAGATTTGAAACCACCTCCGAGGGTGGTTTCAGAAGTTTGCGGTTTCGGTCAGCGGATTCGCCGGCTTCGTGTGTACGGAAGGCCGAACCGTACAAGACCTTTGCGGTTTCGCCATGAAATCGGCTTCGTGTGAACGGGGCCTGACACTCACATAAAAACACCTTGAGTTATGACTAGTTTACACACAAAAACACACACACACACACACACACACACACACACACACACACACACACACACACACACACACACACACACACACACACACACACACACACACACACACACACACACACACACACACACTTATGTTTGACAAGAGAGTGAAAATAAACAAGGCCTTTGAGAAACACTATGAGGAAGAAAACAAACACAGGGGATAACTCTTTACGTTCCTTCCTCTTCGGGATCAAGGCACTTCTTGGTAAAGTTCAAGTCAAACGGATGTACTAATAAACATTTACAAGTTACAGGGGCAGCCTTTTATTGAGTTGTGGTCAAATTAGATCAACTCTGTTAGGAAATTGCTCTCCTTAGCCAACTGTTACAGTGACATTAGTCTCTCTGTTCAGAGTCTGCAGGCTTTGTCAGCGGTACAGCCTCAAAGGTGATATGTTATGTAGGAGAACACAACGTATTTTATTAAACGTCCTTTGCGGGAGATTTCTTTCACAGTTATGTTTACGTCAGATGTTCGAAAAAAAAAATTACACTATCATGATTAAGCTTAGCTTATTAAATATCTGATATTTAATGCAGCATCAGCCTGACTTGTTTATTTTTCACAATTGCTGATCAAATCAAATAAAAAAAAGTATGCTATTAAATCAACAAAAGACTCGTGACCCGAAAAACAATTTCTTATGAGTCCTCGTTGCATCATAAAAAAATCTATTTGTGTCAAATGGCAGACAAGGTGGCCATATAAATAAAAATAACAAATAAATAATGAATAATAAATGCCAGCGTCCTGAGGGCTATCATGAAAATCAACTTTGCTTATTATTGACTACGCTGCTGTCCTAGTGTAGGCGGGTAGTGTTGGGTTAATTTAAACACACTCCTACGCACATAAATCTCCAAACGATCTCTCCTTACGATCCGGTCACTCAAAACACAGATGGAGTATAAGTTAAAAAGAGAACCAGTGTAGCACAATGTGTGTATGCTGTTTACGTATGGATGGAGTTCGTTTAGGACAAGATGAAAGGCTCTTGGATGTAAATATGTCCTACATATGATTACGCTTTGAGCCAATGTGCTGGCATGCACACATTGAGATCCAAACAGGCCGCTGGGCCATACCCCAGGAGGCTACTTAGCTGGCTGTTTATAAGGCAGAAGGATTGAAACTACAAGGGGTAGAATACATTATTCGGTGGAGCAAAATGGAAAATAAGGTTTGTGTAAACAACACAGATTCAATCAACAGTGCAAGGAAAGTGCGAAGAGGACCTGGGCGGACCGAGTGGTCTGCAGGCATTCAGAGTAGCGTTCGCATTTGCGTGCTTCTCTCTCTTCATCTGAGAAATGCAGAAATGCTTCAAAGCTTGCATCATCGGAGCGTCAAGAAAGACTCTGCGTATGTGTTTGTGTGTTTCTTGATGTGCAGTTCTACTGTTGGGTTGGTGTAATTTGATTGTAAACTCAGAATAGTAACTTGTGTGTGTTTGCGTGTGTGTCTTTGTGCCCCAGTATAAGCAGCTGAATGGTGTGGCGGTGGGGCCTGGCAAATACTGAGAAGCACTTTGTTGGAAGAGTTACAAAGAAGGTCACTTAGTCTGCAACCGCATCACTGTCAGGGGGATTCTTACACACACACACACACACACACACACACACACACACACACACACACACACACACACACACACACACACACACACACACACACACACACACACACACACACCAAAAACCCACACACACAGAGTGGAGTGGACGCTGATTTTATTGTTGCATGCTAATGGCATGCCATTAGCTCTCCACTTGTCTTCCTGCCTCAAAGTTGGCTTGCACGATGCTGCCTTGTGATTTAGAGGGTGATAAGATTCATAAACATCAACAATGAGGGACTGGAAACATTATAGTTCAGAGGTGGACCCAAATGCACGCAGAATTGGTTACAAAAGGCTTTCTATTGTTTTAGACAAACAATGCTACCAATGATTTACTTGATTATATTATTGTCATATACAACTATTTAGTCAACAAAAACAGCATGTCGCTTGTATGTAATCTGGTTATGCTTTTGCAGACGGATTGCAGGGATTTTTTTGTTCAAACCTATACGCATAAATGTGTCGACCCTGTGAACAACACAATCCATCACGTCGTTCTCGGGTAAGTTCTGGATCCGAGCCTCCGAGGGTCAGTCCTGTTATTGACACTATCGATTTCCAGACAATGAGCGGCGTTTCCACCATTTATATCTGCCCATAAATCCAAAAGCCAAAAAAAGGAAAGGGCCGTTTTGGGCGTCGTTAAAATTCCTACAGAAGCTACAACCAATTATCCCCCTGGAACCCAACCTCTCTTCAAATCCAAGTAATGCTTTGATAAGGTGGAAAGGCTTCTGAGTCCCACGTGGCTGGGGGTTAGCCTATTCCTGAGGCCGCCAAAGGACAAAAAAAGGCCAGATAGCTGGGGCAGTCATTCAACAT
Source organism: Gadus morhua (assembly GCF_902167405.1). NCBI lineage: Eukaryota > Metazoa > Chordata > Actinopteri > Gadiformes > Gadidae > Gadus > Gadus morhua. Next base: position 13,137,854 of record NC_044056.1, on the reverse strand, counting down.
ACCGCACCATGATGCACTGAAGTTAAGTTAAGTCTCTAATGTATAAAGTGGCATTTTAATGTAGTATTAAACAAATGATTTGGTGTTTTCATATTATTAACATTGTAGAAAGGCTATCATGCCAAGAAATAAGAAAAAGGAGATGGAGAGGGCAGCCAGAAGTGGCGAAATGTTGACAGGTTTTATATTGTTGGAAGTTGGCTTCAGCAAATAAATACGACTATTTGTAAAAGTAAATTGGTCAATTTACCCCCAGCATGGGGCAAGTAGAGCAACAACACCATATTTTCACAGACCTATGTCATAGATGCATTGTTATAAATTATATTGACAGGGGACATCATGAAATAAAGCTAGATGTTTTCATTTTACTTCTGTCTTATTGTTTCTTACCTGGAAGACACAAAGACATGAGAAATTGGCTCATCTTACCCCACTCTCCCCTATATATATATATATATATATATATATATATATATATATATATATATATATATATATATATATATATATATGGAACTGGGGGGTAGGTTCCATGTATCTATATATAGATTTTGTAGATAAAAAAATTGTATATGGAAACTGGAGGGGTAGGTTCCATATATTTATTTTTCTTTTTTCAAGCAATATATGGTACCTCCAGACCCTGGAGATACCTCCAGGGTCCATATATCAACACATAGAAGAAAAAAAATTCTAGCGATAAATGGAAACTACCCCCACGGGTTCCATATATCTATAAGCCTATATAGATCTTTTTTTTTTTTTTTTATCTAAATAAATCTATTTAGCCTATCGATATTTGGATATGGAAAATGTGTCAGTATAGATTTGCAGGGGCTTTGCGGGGGTTCTGGGCAGGGGTTGCCAATTGTTGATATTTCCATATAGTGTTGTGCATGCTAGGGCTGGGAAACATACCGGTAGTAAGAGTTATACCTGTATATTTTTGAAAGACTTGGCAGTTGAGACAATACCACCATACCAGTATATTATACATTATTTTGATGTATGATGTTTGTTTTCAGGCGATATATTGAACCTACCCTCCCCCCAGGCTCAATATATCAATAGGCTGTATCGATTTTTAGATATTGAACCCCCAGGTTCAATATATATCGATAGGATACATCGATTTTTTTTTTTAAAGTGATATATTAAACCTACCAGGTTCAATATACCGATAGGATACATACATAGATATATACATCCATGCATGCATACATACATATACACATATATATTATACATGTATATATATGTATATAAGATATATTGAACCTACCCCCCCATGGTTCAATCTATCGATAGGCTGTATAGATTTTTTAAATCTATTTCTCTAAGCGATACATTGAACCTTCCCCCTAGGCTCAATATATATATAGGCTGTATATATATTTTTTTAAAGCGATATATATTGGACCTACACCCCCAGGCTCAATATATCGATAGTGTATATATTTTTATATTCATTTTTGTAAGCGATATATTGTACAGTCAATATCACAATCAGTCTCATAGTTATCCCGTGTTTTGGAACTATACAGGCTTACGTGAACCACGTGACCACCCCGCCAGCGAAAGTCAGAGTACTGCAACTCTTCTTTCTCTGTGGCTCTGGCGTAGAGGCCCTGGAAAACAATATGGGTTAGGGTTAGTCAATAGTATGGGTTAGGGTTAGACAATAGCATTGGTTGGACAATAACAAGGGTTGGGATTCAGTGGTGGTTAATCATGGGAGTTAAAGCTAATGTAGGTAGTTTAATAAAGACAAAACAACTTGGTAAAAACCAGCAGATTTTATTAAACATTTTATCATCTGTACACAAAGCAGCCCAGCAGCGTTACCATGACAATACCCCTGCGGGCCCAGCGAGGACAAACTAGACTATGGGATGGATCTGCTCACATACACACGGTGTAAGGCTGTAACAAAATGTGTTTCTGTATGTGTAATATATATATATATATATATATATATATATATATATATATACACGTGTGTGTGTGTGTGTGTGTGTGTGTGTGTGTGTGTGTGTGTGTGTGTGTGTGTGTGTGTGTGTGTGTGTGTGGCAGAGAGAAGACTTTGAACAGGCGCAGAGCAGAAGCTGTTTAGGTCTCCTGTGATTGGTTGAGCGGCTCCTTGTCAATCAAGTGGTTTCTAATAGTAGGAAATGTTCTCCGCTTTGGTTTCACATTCGTGACTCCAACTCCCACAATCCCTCTCTCTGGAGCAGCCCAGCCAATCACATCAGATCTGTAAGACTTTCACCATTAGTAAACAAAATAAATAAGGCTATGACAGAAAAAACAATATATGTATATATACACACATATATAAATATGTGTATATATATACACACACACACACACACACACACACACATATGTATATATATATATATATATATGTGCATAAATACACATATACATAAATATATACACATATATATTCAAAGATAGAAAAAGACAACAACAAATGTGCAATGATTCCAGTATCATCATTTTAAACAAAATGTTCACATCTCATCTCTATGGTAACCGAAACATGGATGCTGTTGATGCTTGCTCAGCCTTGATGCACCAATCAGAGCGGTCGTACCAGATCAGGCCAGCAGGGGTCACTGATGTCATCAGAGTGCGACAGTGAGCCGCTTCGCTTCCTTAGCATCGAGGCCCCGCCCCCTGACTGTTAGTCAACCAATCACAGCAGGAATAGGTGTTATGTCACAGGGCCCTCGAGACCTCACACACACACACACACACACACACACACACACACACACACACACACACACACACACACACACACACACACACACACACACACACACACACACACACACACACACACACACACACACACACACACACACACACACGATTGGAGGAATACCCTGGCGGGGAGGAGTTAATGTCCAATCACAACAGGAAACAAAGAGGAGAGGTAAGGAAGGGGCGTGGCTCTTGCAGGAAGAAGCGGGATTAGACCCAGGAGGCGGCCATAAACTGTTCCAATAAACAGCTTCAACATGGAGCCCCTCCCCTCAGTGAGTTCAGCCAGGTGGGGCGTGGCTTGTTGGAGGCAGGGGGTGTGGCTTGGTGGCAGTGGGAGGAGAGTGGGCGTGTCCCCACTCTACCTGTCCTTCAGCTCTTGCGTCAGTCTCTTGGTGATGCGGCCGCAGAGCAGACCCAAGACGAAGAGCAGGGCCACGCCCCCCCCGATGGACGCCAGCAGGTAGTTCTTGGACGGTGAAGTCATCACCTGCATGGCCAGGTCCGAGAAACCGTCAGCCGGCGCCACCTGGAGGTCAAAGGTGACGGGTCAGAGGTCATGGTGTCATGTTGCAGATGTTCACTCATGCCACATATCACAGGAAAGGGATTGATCCACACGATTAGAGACTCAATCCCAACAGCTGGTACATCAACGCATAGGTCCGACCGCCAGAGAAATATAGACGAGGAAGCTGCTCTAGTACCAGGGAGCAGCACTCTAGATCACTCTCTAGTACTAGGGAGCAGCACTCTAGATCACTCTCTAGTACCAGGGAGCAGCACTCTAGATCACTCTCTAGTACTAGGGAGCAGCACTCTAGATCACTCTCTAGTACCAGGGAGCAGCACTCTAGATCACTCTCTAGTACCAGGGAGCAGCACTCTAGATCACTCTCTAGTACCAGGGAGCAGCACTCTAGATCACTCTCTAGTACCAGGGAGCAGCACTCTAGATCACTCTCTAGTGACAGGGAGCAGCACTCTCCTATATGCGATGGCGACCCGAGGATCAACTTTAAAATGAGGCGTAACCGGAGCGTTAATAAAAGCTACAGTGTGCAATCATTGCGGTCATTGGGGTTAGATCATTGGGGTTAGATCATTGGGGTTAGATCATTGGGGTTGGATCATTGGGGTTAGATCATTAGGATTAGATTACCTTTGCAGCGTAGCCCCACATATCGATGCGGTCCTGAAGCCTCTTCTTACACTCTGGCTGCAAACGGACTCGTTTGTCCTGCATGGAATCCAGCAGGCAGGACATCTCTGAAGACACACATCACAACACGTCTGTACTGGCTAGCTGGTGAGATGGCTCCCTAGCTAACGGTTGAGTTCCAACAGTCAAACAGTTAGCCAACACAAGCTGCTGGTGTTCAGCAGACTTTAGCCCACCTCGCCAACTTGTGCTCTGGAGACTCAAGCTACTACTGGAGCCAACAAACGATTACAGGGCCAAAATATTAGTTATATAACTTTTTGTTCAAACAGAAGTGTAAACCTTTCGTGTGAAAGGAAGCGAGTCAGAGAAATATAGATTGAGTCAGTGTGAGTGAGTGAATCAGAAAGAGTGATTCAGAGAGAGAGTGATTCAGAGAGAGTGAGTCAGAGAGAGAGTGGGTCAGAGAGAGAGTGGGTCAGAGAGAGTGGGTCAGAGAGAGAGTGGGTCAGAGTGCGTCAGAGGGGTGTCTCACGTCGTCCGTGGCCGGGCGGGATGGCAGCACACTGGTGTTTGATGTCGAGGGCGCAGGCCGTGTGGAGCACCGGGTCAACAAAGATGTCCGCCTTGCTCTCCTTCAGCATGTTCAGCACTTCCTGTAGCAGACAGGAAGTGTGTAAGCGTGGATCAGGTGGTGTTCCATGATTGACTGATGGGTGTGTGTGGGGGATTGTGTTTGGCTGATGGTTGCGTATGGAGGGTTGTGATTGGCTGATGGGTGCGTATGGAGGGTTGTGATTGGCTGATGGGTGCGTATGGAGGGTTGTGATTGGCTGATGGGTGCGTATGGAGGGTTGTGATTGGCTGATGGGTGCGTATGGAGGGTTGTGATTGGCCATACTTTTTTGCAGGCTTCTGGTTTGATCTTGAGGAGGTTGAACTTCAGACATTCCTCCACCTGACCGGTCTGCTCCTGGGCCGCGGCCTCCTCCGAGCACAGCCGCGCGATCTACACAAGATACACAACACACTTTATATACACAACACACGTAAACAACACAACACACACTTTATGTACACAACACATGTTAACAACGCAACACACCTTACATACACACACACGCGTTATATAGACACCACACACGTTATATAGACACCACACACGTTATAAACACACCACACACAACACACATTATACACACCACAAGACAACACACACGTTATATACACCACAACACAACACACATTATCATACCACAACACACACGTTATATACACCACCACACAACACACATAGTATACACACCACAACGCACACGTTATATACACCACAACACAACACATAATAATAATATCACAACACAACACACACGTTATATACACCACAACACACACATTATATACACCATACCTGCAAACTCAAGCGCTGAAATAGGTGACAACCTAAACCGTTAGCTATTTTAACATGTAAACTACGCATTCTAGTATATTAGTTAAGTTGTGAAAAATCCTTCAGTGTTAATATCTCATTTACACCCAAGTAAAACCAAAAAAAAGCAGGTGCCCCTTCTCATAGTTGTGTTTCAACAGAACAATTTAAATGTGAAAAGGTCAATCCACTATAACCAAACCAGTTTTAAAGCCATTATTTCTGCTGCCACATGGGGGCGCTATACCAAACATGCACATTTAGGACAGGTAAACAGTAAATCCCATTTACCAAATTTGGCAATTTTCCGAATGTACTGTATATATGGTATTTAGAAAAGTGGTAAGCGTACGTTCATATGTCTCTCGCGCACAACCGTTACGTTGGTCTGGACTTATATGATGTATGTAAGGGATAATGTTGTACAGAACGCCGGTCATTACCGGGAAAATAAGCCCCGACAGGAGAACCGGACCCCGACGCGAAGCGGAGGTGTCTTGCTTCGCCCTGAAGGGTATTATTTTCGATAATGACCGGCAGCGTTCTATACATCATCTATACACCGCTTATTAAACGGGCCCTTGCCAAAATGAAACAATATCTTCACACGCGTGTGTAAGAAAGACGTGAATCAGGCAAAAGATATCCACTTTCCTTGACAGCGGTCAAGTTCGGTGCGCATAAAAGTACAGAGGGACCAATTGCAAACTACTGCAGCTGCTGATGCCATCGCTCTAAGTTAAAAAGCAGCCGCACCCACCTAAACCAATTGGAATAAGTGTATACATGTCGATTATAGTGGACTACACCACCTCTTTTATTCCGCACAGAATTTTATTCCGACTTAGGCGTATATACGATCGTTTTTTATTCCGATTGAGCGGTTTATCAAAACAAAATAACCCAGGCGCAGCCTCATTTTAAACTTTTTGTTTTCTTTCGGGAGTGACTGACGACTGAGCAATTCCACTCCAGGACTGGACCGATGGAGAAAAAAAACACACGCTGTGGTTTATCTTGATTATGATTGGTGGTCGTGGAACGCGAGTCATTTGGCCAAAGATTTTTTATTGTGAAGATAGCACACTTGTTTCTCGCTCATTATACAGTTGGTTATTACACAGTCTATGGTTGGTCGGTCGGTCCCCCCCCCACTAAAAAAAACCTCTTAGAATCACCACGATTCACGTAAATGACAGATTTTGAGTTAAAAACTGTGAATTTCGCCAAATGGTAACTAGATTGTAGGTATGATACACCCAACACACTCATATACACACCACACACGTTATATACACACAACACACTCATATACACACACCACACATGTATACAACACCAAGTTATATAAACACCACACAGTCACATACACACACTCATGATATGTCGTACCTCAGGGGTGCAGTGGATCTGCAGCTGAGGGTCCAGTCTGTAGTCCAGCGCCGACTCCTCCAGAATCACCCGGATCTGGTCCTCACAGTCCGGAGACAAGCGCTGCACACACAGTAGCAGTCAGCTAGCCATTTACAGAAGTAGTTATCTAGCACTATTCACACAGTAGCAGTCAGTTAGCCATTTACAGAAGTAGCTATCTAGCACTATTCACACAGTAGCAGTCAGTTAGCCATTTACAGTAGTAGTTATCTAGCACTATTCACACAGTAGCAGTCAGCTAGCCATTTACAGTAGTAGTTATCTAGCACTAATCACACAGTAGCAGTCAGCTAGCGCTACACAGCAGCAGTCAGACAACAGAGGTCCTCTCTGATAGGTCAGTCAGTGTTTACCTGGTCAGCGTACTTCAGCTTGAGGCAGGCGATCACCTGACCCTCCAGCTCACTGTCGCCGCCCCCTTTCTTCAGGATGCTCTGACAGAATTTGGGGATGTCCGCCTTACAGGACTTCTTCAGGACCGGGTTCAGCCTGTAGTCTACACACACACACACACACACACACACACACACACACACACACACACACACACACACACACACACACACACACACACACACACACACACACACACACACACACACACACACACACACACAAGAGGGTGAGTACCTTTGTTCTGGGTGAGAGGGTGAGTACCTGTGTTCTGGGTGAGAGGGTGAGTACCTGTGTTCTGGGTGAGTACCTGTGTTCTGGGTGAGAGGGTGAGTACCTGTGTTCTGGGTGAGAGGGTGAGTACCTGTGTTTTGGGTGAGTACCTGTGTTCTGGGTGAGAGGGTGAGTACCTGTGATCTGGGTGAGAGGGTGAGTACCTGTGTTCTGGGTGAGAGGGTGAGTACCTGTGTTCTGGGTGAGAGGGTGAGTACCTGTGTTGTGGGTGAGAACCTGTGTTCTGGGTGAGAGGGTGAGTACCTGTGTTCTGGGTGAGAGGGTGAGTACCTGTGTTCTGGGTGAGAGGGTGAGTACCTGTGTTCTGGGTGATCTGTCTCTTGGTGATCAGCTGTTTACACTTGGGGTCCATTAGCTCTGCGTTCTTGTTCTGCTTCAGACACTGAAGAACACTCTTCCCCTCCGAGTCCGTGCAGTACCGCTACACACACACACACACACACACACACACACACAAAGACACAATGTTACCTCTCAACGATTCTCGAGGAACCTCGGTGCACTGTTCTCAAACTATTGATACAGATCTCTACAATCAATCAGTCTGACCGGGTCATGTGGCTGAGGGGCGTGTCTTACCAGGGTCATAGGACTGAGGGGCATGTCTTAACCTGGTCACGTGACCGAGGGGCGTGTCTTACCCGAATCATGTTCCTGCAGACCCTCATGAGCTGGTAGTCCAGCTCTGGGTCCATCATCTCCACCTCCTGCAGCTTGAAGACCCGCTGGTGACACTTCGGAGACAGCTGCCGCTTCTTCTCTTTCAGACACTCCTTCACCTGCATACACACACACACACACACACACACACACACACACACACACACACACTGAGCTCACCTGGAAACAGACACACACTGAGCTCACCTGGAAACAGACACACACACACACACTGAGCTCAACTGGACACACACACACACACACACACACACACACACACACACACACACACACACACACACACACACACACACACACACACACACACACACACACACACACACACACACACACACACACACACACTGAGCTCACCTGGACACACACTGAGCTCACCTGGACACACACTGAGCTCACCTCGACACACACACTGAGCTCACCTCGTCACACACACACACTGAGCTCACCTCGTCACACACACACACTGAGCTCACCTCGACACACACACACTGAGCTCACCTTGACACACACACACACACACTGAGCTCACCTCGACACACATTCAAGATGAGCTCACCTCGACACACACACACTCACTTGACAGGCAGTGAGACAGGTAACGACAGACAGGCTCACAAACAGAAAGGCTCACCTGTGCACTGCCGAAAGCAACATTGGGACACAGTTTGTGGATGTCTTGTTTACACGACTCGTACAGTTCTGGTTCCAACCGGATATCCTCCGACTAGGAGAGAGAGACAGGGTGAATGTCCTGACCGACCACCAGGAGAGAGAGACAGAGCCCACCAGGAGAGAGAGACAGGCTGAAGGTCCTGACTAACCATCTCCAGCTCCTCCACACGGAGCTGCTTTCGACACTTGACTGAAACCTTCTGCTCCTTCGCATCCTGGAGGGTGTCGTTCCTCACTTGGGTGCTGAGGCAGAGCACCACATCCACCCTGAGAGAGAGAGAGACGAGAGACAGAGACAGAGACAGACAGAGACAGAGACAGAGAGTATGATTTAGTTTGATGCTGCATGTTTCAAGGTGTTATGCATAGCTGGTTAGCTAGCCCTCTGGTTAGCTGGCCATCTTGTTAGCTAGCCCTCTGGTTAGCTGGCCCTCGGTTAGCTAGCCCTCTGGTTCTTTATCTAGAGGATGCTGTGGTTGCTCTGAGGTCTCCTTAGTCTCCAGCCTTACTTCTTCTTGATGTTGGGGCACAGTTTGAGCACATCCTCCTTGCAGGCCATCTTGAACTTGTAGGAGAAACGAAAGTCTTTGATTTGGATCTGGAGAAGAAAGGAACACATTCAACTCAAAATCGTATTTGACCTTTTTTGTATTTTGTTCATTTAAAAAACGAATAGAACACAGCTGAACACTTAACAGCTAAAAGATGGTTTCCCGAACTCGTCCGAGTCCTACCCAAACGTTGCAGATGGCCAACGGTTGGGCCGGTGTGTAGCAGCATTAAAGTCTAACCCTTGTGGGACTACTGCACACCACTCTAAAGCCTAACCCTAACTCTGAAGCCTAACCCTAAACCCTAACGCCTAACCCTAACTCTAAAGCCTAACCCTAACCCTAAAGCCTAACCCTAACCCTAAAGCCTAACCCTAACCCTAAAGCCTAACCCTAACCCTAAAGCCTAACCCTAACCCTAAAGCCTAACCCTAACCCTAAAGCCTAACCCTAACTCTAAAGCCTAACCCTAACCCTAAAGCCTAACCCTAACCCTAAAGCCTAACCCTCTGGATAGGAGCAGCGCCCTGACTGACCAGCTGGAAGTGAGTGACGCCCACAGCACACTTCTCATTCATCTCCTTCTGGTGTTTGTTCTGCACCAGACACTCCATCAGATCCCCCGAGTCCTGCTGGGTATCTGCCACGTCCTGGGGAGACAGACGGACAGACAGGCGGACACAAAGAGTAAGACACAGAGGGCAAAACAGACAGACAGACAGACAAACACACACACACACACACACACACACACACGCATACACACACACACACAGACAGAGAGAGAGAGACCTACGTGGCAGTAGGCGTGTATGACCGGCTCACAGGCCCTCATCAGCAGAGCTTCAATCTGGATGTCCTGCAGAAAACGTGGAGTAGGTCTTAGATTAGCATCGTCTGAAGGTCAGCTGGTTAGTTTGACCTGTTGAATTAGTTTCCTCTACTGGTACCCAGCCGTCAGCTGGAGGACCTGTTCTCATCTACTCTACTGGTAGTCCCACCAATCAGACTTTGGATTCATTTCTAAAGTCCTTTCTTTCTCTGTGGGATCTGTCAGCACAGAGTTGGCCAACAGAAAACATTAAGTGAAGAAAATACACAATTTAAAATATTCAAACACATCTACTCTCTCTACTCGCAAACAAGCTTTCTTCTGTGGATACGAAATCCTGGCAGCTGTTGGTGTCTGGTCCAGGCTCTGAGCCTCTCCCCCCTAGAAGTCCTGCTTAGTAGGACTGCTGGACCAGAGGTTCTGCTGTGACACAGTAGGACTGCTGGGTCAGAGGTTCTGCTGTAACACAGTAGGACTGCTGGAACGAGGGTCTGAGAGTTGTACCTCCGACTCGAGCTCGGTCAGGTCTCCCACTGTGTCTCGACACTCTGCCACAAGGTCCTCCAGGTGGTCCTGAAGACAGTCCAGCTCCTGCAAGAGCCACAGTTGAGCTGTCAATTAAAACGCCAGCCGTGAATCAATCCTGTAAACCACATCTAACAGGCCTTTTGACCAACAAACCTGTCAATCATGTAGGGGTGAATGAATAGATAGAATAGGATAGAGGCGAGGTAGGGAAGGAGGTCAGGGAGGAGGGAGGAGGTCAGAGGTCAGGTCAGAGGTCAGGGAGGAGGGAGGAGGTCAGGGAGGAGGGAGGAGGTCAGAGGTCAGGAGGTCAGGGAGGAGGGAGGGAGGAGGTCAGGGAGGAGGTCAGGAGGAGGTCAGGGAGGAGGTCAGAGAGGAGGTCAGGGAGGAGGTCAGGGAGGAGGTCAGGGAGGAGGTCAGAGGTCAGGGAGGAGATCAGCGGTCAGGGAGGAGATCAGAGGTCAGGGAGGAGGTCAGGCAGTAGAGTCAAGCAGGGTGGAGGAGGTGAGCTCTGACCTGTCCGGCGTTGATCTTCTCGCTGCACCACTTGCCGAGGTCGGTCATGCAGCGCGTCTGGAGCTCCGGGTCCAGCCTCACGTCCAGCGCTCGCTGACGGAGGATCCTCTGCACCTCCACCTTACAGTCCCTGGAGAGCTGAGGAGGAGCAGGAGGTCAGGAGAGAGAGGGTGGGGAGGGGTTTGGTATGAGGAGAGGAGGGGGACGGGGAGGGTTTTGGTATGAGGAGAGAGGAGCACGGGGAGGGTTTTGGTATGAGGAGAGAGGAGCACGGGGAGGGGTTTGGTATGAGGAGAGAGGAGGACGGGGAGGGGTTTGGTATGAGGAGAGAGGAGCAAGTAAAGCTCAAGTTTAAAACTGTAAAAACTGGTTGAAAGATGTGAGTGACATTGATGAAGGATCAACATCAGAAGGAACTCTAGGGCGGATGAGGAGGCTGATGGGTCCTGGGGCTAGGGTTAGGGTAATGGGGTTAGGGGTCATGGGGTTAGGGGTCATGGGGTTAGGATTAGGGTCCCGGGGTTAGGGTCCTGGGGTTAGGGTCATGGGTCCTGGGGTAAGGGGTCTTGGGGTTAGGGTCCTACCCTCCGGCCTTGGTCCACGGAGCGGTTGGCATGGCGATAGAGGCAGGAGAACACGGCTCCCGGGGGCATTATCTCGCTGGTGTCGTTCCAGCCGGGGGTGTGGCACAGCCGGGAGGCGTCGCCCTGGCACTTCTTATAAAGGACGGGGTCAAGCCTAAGACACACAGTTAACAAGTTACAGGACGGGGTCAAGCCTAACGACACACAGTTAACGAGTTACAGGACTGACTAGGCTGATTAGGGCTAACGAGATAGAGGGTAGCTAACGTACTTCCAGTCACGCGCGATGAAGTACTGCAGCTCCAGCAGGCGGCTCTCACAGTCCTCCACCATCTTGTCCGTGTACAGATGCTCCATGAGGCAGGACAGGATCCTGAGGACAGCACACCCATTGGGTCATCCCGCGTGTACAGCTCTCTACACACAGAGTGTAGAGAGCTGTGTGTGTACACTGTGTGTAGAGCAGTGTGTGTAGAACAGTGTGTGTGGAGCAGTGTGTCTAGCAGTGTGTGTAGAGTGAGTAGAGCAGTGTGTGTAGGACAGTGTGTGTGGAGCAGTGTGTCTAGCAGTGTGTGTAGAGTGAGTAGAGCAGTGTGTGTGGAGCAGGGTGTGTAGCACTATGGGTGTAGAGCAGGGTGTGTAGAGCAGTGTGTGGCACTGTGTGTGTAGAGCAGTGTGTGTGGAGCAGTGTGTGTAGAGCAGTGTGTGTGTAGAGCAGTGTGTGTGGAGCAGTGTGTGTAGAGCAGTGTGTGTGTAGAGCAGTGTGTGTGTAGAGCAGTGTGTGTAGAGCAGTGTGTGTAGAGCAGTGTGTGTGTAGAGCAGTGTGTGTAGAGCAGTGTGTGTGTGGAGCAGTGTGTGTGTGGAGCAGTGTGTGTGTAGAGCAGTGTGTGTGTAGAGCAGTGTGTGTGTAGAGCAGTGTGTGTGTAGAGCAGTGTGTGTGTAGAGCAGTGTGTGTGTAGAGCAGTGTGTGTGTAGAGCAGTGTGTGTGTAGAGCAGTGTGTGGACCTACATGGGGTCTCCGTTGCGGATGTGCTTGCAGGCGGTCTGGATGACGGACTCACAGGCCTCGTTGAGGGCCCGGTCGATGCGGTAGTCGGCCCCGGGGTCCGCCTCCTGGATCAGGGTCTGGAGCTGGGGGGACGGACGGACGGGGACAGGGGGGTCATATCTACAGAGCCTCCACACGGGGTTCAACCCGAGACCACCTCTAGGTGACGCTAGGTCGCGGCGCGCCGACGGGCGTGGTACTCACAGCCTTCTGGCACTGCTCGTCGATGGCGGCCTGGTCGCCGCGGCCCACCTTCATCAGGCAGTGCAGCGTGCGCCCCTTCCTGTGCAGCCCCGAGCAGTGGGCCTCGATCTCCCCCCGGCAGTGGAGCACGATCTCCGGGCTCAGAGAGAAGTCCTCCATCAGCATCCGGCGGTAGTCCAGCATCTCCCCCTGGCACTCGCCGCTGACCGTCCGCCCTGGAAGAGGTCCACAGCTAATCACCAGTGCAAACAAGGACCGTCCGGTACCCACCGGTACCCACCGGTACCCACCGGTACCCCCAGGACGCCCCAGGACCCAGCTGTATTCCTCCCCTGTGCTCCGTGTTCGGCCTCATCAGACGATGTCTCTCTCTCATCTTGACGCTGAACAACTACGCTAAAGCGAGGAGAGCAAAACTGTGATCTGTCAATCTATCGAGATCTATCAATCTATTCATCTATGAATAGAGATCGATAGAAAAAAAATCCAGCATTTCGCTCCTCCTTCCTGACTGAACTATGCTGAACTAGAGAGTGTGTGTCTGTGTGCTTGTCTCTGTGTGCGTGCGGGCCTACGTGTGCGTGTGTGTCTATGTGTGCTCGCGTGCTTGTCTCTGTGTGTGCGTGCGTGTCTGTGTGCGTTTCTCTCTGTGCATGTGTGTGTGTGCTCGCCTCTGTGTGCCTGCCTCTGTGCGTGTGCATATCTGCGTGCGTGTGTGTGTCCCCTACCCCTGTGGACCGAGGACTCCAGGCAGAGCAGCAGGTAGGACAGCCGGGCCTCGCGGGCGCGGGCGCGCGGCGTCTCCACGCTGCAGTGCTGCTTCTTGAGGTCGGCCCTGCAGGCCCGCGCCAGAGAGTAGCTCACCTTGTAGTCCTGAGAGATCAGCTTCTGACGGGTGGTCAGGGCCTCTCGGCACTACACACACACACACACAACCACACACACACAGAATCATTGCTGGAGGCTCTGCGTTCGGAGCACAATGAAGATGTATCACCTGCTAGTCTGCCCTGATACGAGTACACACTACGACAATACACACTACCACGATACACACTACCACAGCACACACACACTGATACTCTCTTACCCGCTCAGACATCGCTTCCTCAAACTTGTGGTTGAAGAGACACTTGTAGACCCTCCCCTCTCCAGCTGGGGTCTGCAACACACATACACACACACACAAATTGGAGGAGGAAGAGGGAGAGAGGAGATGATGAAGTTAAAGGAAAATTCCGGTATTTTGATTGAGCCCCCTCTCTGGTTTGTCTAGGATGAAATAGAGTGGTTAACGCCAAAATTTTGGCTATTGATCCTGTCTCGAGTATTTGGCTAATTCGAATCGCCCCTGCCTGCTTCACAATGGCTGGCTATGGGCATTCAAAAACACCCCTAAACGTTTGTTTTCAGAAATGTGAAACTTATCGAGTGGTTATTGGTGTTCGTTGATGTTCCTAATCAAGTATCGTAGCGAAATACACTTTCTGTCGTGTTTTATTTGGCATTATATAAATCTGCATTTTGTAAACGAAACGGAAACCGGACCGGAACCGAAATGGAAGGGGGGGGTGCTTGTAGTCTTTTCGCTCGGTTCTAGCCCTACTGTTGATACGGAGAACCGAGCGAAAGACTACAACCATCCCCCCTTTCCGTTTCCAGTTCCGGTCCGGTCTCCGTTTCATTTACACAATGCGATTCGAAATTGGCCAAATACTCGAGACAGGACCAATAATCAAAATTTCGGTGTTAACCACTCTATTTCATCTTAGACAAACCAGAAAGGGGGCTCAATGTTAAAAATACCGCAATTGTCTTTTAAGGAGAAGGAGATGAAAAGGGGAGGAGGAGGAGGAGGAGGAGGAGGGAGAGGAGCTGCAGTAGGACTCACGTTCTCACAGAAGCGCTCGCGGTCGTCCCTGCAGGAGAAGTAGAGGTAGCGGTCGAGGTGGAAGTCATCGGAGGAGAGCTCGGCCACGCGGAGGATGGCCTTCTTACAGTCCTCCCTGATGGGGGCAACCCCCACTCCCCCCTCTGCCTCCTGCACCACCCCCTTCTCCAGGCACTCGATCACCTCGCCCTGGGAGTGGAGGTCCTAGGACACAGAGAGAGAGGGAGAGAGATGAGCATGGTGCACACACATATATTACAGTAAATCTAGAACAATACAGTACATTCTAGTCATAGTGACTAGTTAGCAGTACCTTCTCTCCCGTGTTGATGCTGCCACAGTGCAGGCTGTTGATGTCGTCGCGACACTTGTTCATGAAGCCGCAGATGAGGTGGTAGTCGCTGAACACGATGCTGGTCATCTTGGTGATGTACTGGTTGCACTGGTACTCACTGATGTTTCCACGGTGATCCACCAGACAGGACACCAGGTAGCCCTTCCCTCGCTCTTCTGCAGCACACTCCTTGATCTGCGGGCGACGGAGCGTCAGAGTACCATAGCTCAGGGCGCCAGGGTACCATAGCTCAGGGCGCTAGGGTACCATAGCTCAGGGCGCCAGGGTACCATAGCTCAGGGCGCTTTTACTTGGATTTTCTAATGCACTTAATTATTATTTAATAATAAGTTCTTACAGAGAATTGGAGTCGACTCAGAACATGATTCACTATTCCAATGTGAGGGTGCAGCCCTGATGTATGAAATGCTCCACCCAACTGTTTTGGGGGGAACCATTCAGAAGATGGCTGTGTGGGGGTCTGACCTCTGAAATGGTGGTCTTGCAGACCTCGACGGCCACCGACTCGAACTTGGGATCGGTGGTGAGGTTCAGCTTGTAATTCCAGAGCAGCTGCAGGAGATAACATGAGATGAAGACAAGCTAGCAGGCTACCGCTAGAGAAACCGCTAGCAGGCTACAACTACAGAAACCGCTAGTAGGTTACCGCTAGAGAAACCGCTTACAGACTACTGCTAGAGAAGTCTGTTAGCATTGATTAATACACAGCTTAAATATTAGCCATTAGCATGGAGCAACACATGGCTAGCAGGGTGCATTCTGGCATATTGCCTAGCAGAGTGCATGCTGGGATACCGTCTGGGCTAGCAGAGAGCATGCTGGGATACCGTCTCAGCTAGAAGAATGCATGCTGAGAGATGAAATACTCACATGGTTGCAGTCAGCAGCGATCTCAGTTTCCTGGTGGTTAGAGGAGCAGAGGAGGATATGAGAGAGCGTCACATTAACCACAGCCTACAGCCACCGTTTACTTCTGACTGAAGAGGTCTGGTGCCCCGGACTTGAGGCACTGTCTAACCCCTACCTGCTCCTTAATGACTGGAGACCAGCCATTAAGGAACAGGTAGGGCCTAAAAAATTTTTTTGTTTGGTTCCGGTTTCCGACCGACCCTGTCAATTTATGTGCGACCCAAATTATTTAATGAGCTTTATAAAAAAAAAGATTTTTTTTTTTTTTTTTTGATGCAAACTATAATTACGTTTTGGCACAGCACCTCTTCATTCTGTACAAGGATGAGCGAATTTTCTCGTTTTTAAATGAAAACAACCTACCTATCATTCGCTGCCGCTGGAAAAAATAAAATAAATTCCCTACCTACCCATGACCTCAACTGACAACCAACAGGAACCAAACTTTTTTTTTTTTTTTAGGCCTAGGGGTTAGATAGTACAGAGACAGGCCATTAAGGAGCAGGTAGGGGTTAGACAGTACATAGGTAGGCCATTAAGGAGCAGGTAGGGGTTAGACAGTACAGCGACAGGTCATTAAGGAGCAGGTAGGGGTTAGACAGTACAGAGACAGGTCATTAAGGAGCAGGTAGGGGTTAGACAGTACAGAGACAGGTCATTAAGGTGCAAGTAGGGGTTAGACAGTACAGAGACAGGTCATTAAGGTGCAAGTAGGGGTTAGACCAGGGGTGGGCAAACTTTTTGGGGGCCACATTGGGTTCTAAAATTTGACAGAGGGGCCGGGCCAGGAACAGATGGATGGAGTGTTTGTGTGAACTAACATAAACAACGTGTAAAAATCATCACACGAAAGGATTTGGCCTTTAACAGGTAACATTTTTTTATTTGCAAGAACATGAACAATGCAAAAACATGTCGTAACTTGACTGATCAAACATCTGAGGCCTGCGCCTAAACAAAAATTGTAAATAATAAATAATAATAAAAAAAATGTTACCCCACTGCGCCCAAACCAAAATTGTAAATAATAATAATTTTAAAAAAAAATGTTTTTACCTCATATTTATTATTTACATTAACAGCCACGCAGGCTGTGTGTAGGAGATTTGGCTCCTACCTCGCTGCAGCAGCACATCATCTCTTTCAGTTTCAGTGGGAACAGTGTTGATCTCCCAGTTTTGCCAGTGCATCCAAGTCTGGAGTTATTTTGGTTGTGGCAATTCTCAGGATAGAGCTGAGGTGCTGATCCGTTAACCTTGATCTGTGACGGGATTTGTTGGCGTTCATGACGCTGAATGTCTGCTCACACACATAAGTCGAGCCAAACAAAGTCAGCATCTTCTGGGCAGCCCTCCGGAGGTTTGGAAATGTGGCTTTGTTAATTGAAGCATAAAAGTCATTCAGTTTAACAGAGTTGAACTTCTCCTTTAGGACGGTGTCAGACTGAAGATCTATCAGTTCCAACTGCAGCTCCTCTGGTGCTGTGTCAGGGTCTTGTGACAGGGGACAGGACACCAACTGAAGTGACGGTTCAATTTTTTCGAAATCAGAGAACCTACGGCTGAACTCTCCATGCAGGTCCTCAAGTGATTTGCAGTATTTTTTTGCGTTTCGCGGTGCCTCTTCCTGCATGGCAAGTGTGGGGAAATTAGCGAAAGTTTTGTTCGCAATTTGTCTGGAGAACAAAGTGAGCTTGGAGATGAAGGCTTTCACATGTTTGTACATGTCGTGAACAAACAGATCTTTCCCCTGTAGTTTCACATTCAGCTCATTCATGTGTGACAATATGTCCACAGCAAACGCAAAGTCACTAAGCCAGTTCTTGTCGCTTAGCTCAGGGAACTCGTCAGATTTCCCCATCAACTCCAAAAATGCAATGATGTCATCTTTCAGCTCCCACACTCGTAACACTTTCCCCAAACTTAACCAGCGGACGCGAGAGTGGTACAGCAAGTCCTGATGATCCGCATCAGTTTCCTCCAGGAACGCGATAAACTGACGGTGCTGAAGTCCCCTTGCTCGTATAAAGTTCACGAGTTTTACGACTGGATTCACGACATGATTAAGCTGCAATACAGACTTGCACAGGGATTCCTGATGGATGATGCAGTGAAGGAAAATAAGATCCTGGTCAGGGTTTTCCTCTTTCACTTTATCCGTGATTCTTCTCAGCAGCCCAACATTTTTGCCAGTTAAATTTGGCGATCCATCCGTTGTGACATTGACAAGTTTACTCCAAGGAAGCTTCATTCTTTCGATGACAGCAGACACCTGGTTATACAAGTCCTCTCCCCGCATTGTTCCTTTCATTGACTCCATGGTCAAAAACTCCTCTGTTATTGTAAAACTGTCGTCAATGCCTCGGATAAAAATGAGGAGCTGAGCAGTGTCTTTTACGTCCGTACTTTCATCCAGTGCTAGTGAATATAACTCAAAGGAATCAGACTTTTTGTTTAATTGGCTGACTATATTTTCATCAATCAGTTCCACACGGCGAGTCACAGTCCTGCGTGATAAACTGACATTTTCAAATTTGCTTTTGTTCTCCGGGCACAAGATATCTGCTGTCTGTACCATGCATTCTTTTACAAACTCGCCTTCAGATAAAGGCTTGCTAGCCTTTGCTATTTCGTATGAAACCAAAAAACTTGCCTTGGTAGATGACTCTTGAATCGCAGTTTGTCGGTGAAAAATGTTTTGCTGAGTCTTTAAATTAGCCGCCAACCTCTGAGCCGTAGGAACCCGTTCTTGCGTTGACAGATTGCTAGCGTAGTTCGCATGTTTCGTAGTAAAGTGACGGCTGATATTGTACTCCTTGAAAACCGAGACAGTTTCTCTGCATATCAGGCATACAGCCTTCGATTGGAATTTAGTGAAGAAGTATTTTATAAAAAAAAAAATATATATACATATACAGGATATATATATATATTTTTTTTAATAATTTTTTTTTTTTTTTAAATATTAGGACAAGTTCCGCGGGCCGGCTTAAAAAGCACAAAGGGCTGTATACGGCCCGCGGGCCGTAGTTTGCCCATGCCTGGGTTAGACAGTACAGAGACAGGTCATTAAGGTGCAGGTAGGGGTTAGACAGTACAGAGACAGGTCATTAAGGAGAAGGCAGGGGTTAGACAGTACAGAGACAGGTCATTAAGGCGCAGTAAATGGTTAGAGTCTAACCGTTAGACAGTAGGGCCGTTTGTAACAGTAAGACTACATAAATGTAACCGTTCCTCAACATATTGTTAAATTACTGTCTTTGCATTTGATTATTGTTTATTCATGTGTCCAAGTATTGTACATGCAATAACATACATTTGTACTGTGTTATTATAACATCGTTATACCATCGTTATAACATCGATAATTGCGTCTCCTCGGCCAGCTGTAGGGTAAGATTGCCGGATGGTTCTTTAACTCGGTCTGTGACGGTGTTTCTTGACAAACTGACATTCAAAAAAGTCTGTATCTTGGGGTATACCTGCTCACACATATTAATTATGCACTGATTCAGAAATGCCCCCTCTGAAGACCACTTTGAAGCTTTGAGATTTCTTCAGCCACAATAAATCTAGCTTTCACTACTGTATCATTTTGGGCTGTAGCTTTCGTAAACATATAATGATGCTGTGATTGCAGTCTGCCTTTTAATTCTTGGACAATTTTATGTTTTCTTGGAGGCTACATTTAGCATACTTGACTCTAGGGCTGTCCGCTGAAAGTCTATGATTCGAATCATCAGCCAGGAAACCCAGCAGTCGACTCAGAATCTGAGTCGACTGCGGGGTTTCCCGACGTTTTCCTTTATTTTTTTATAATACTGTTACTATAAATTGCAAAACTGCGCGTACAGATGCCACCGCAGGCCTAATATTCCCCATTTGCATCGTAGCTCTTATGATAATAATAAAGAGAAGCTTTATTTAGACACTGTCCATGTCACTGTGGCGATTGATTCATTGTAACTTTGTTTGCTAGACAGAATCGGCCGTCTCCCCTTACATTATTGCTACATTTTCTCTAGGAGCGCAGTCAGTGTGACGAGTGACGACACAGCACTGTGTATTCCTCCCTGCCCGAGGAGACACCACCCTGCCCTCAGAGACACCATCCTGCCCGAGGAGACACCATCCTGCCCGAGGAGACACCACCCTGCCCTCAGAGACACCACCCTGCCCTCAGAGACACCACCCTGCCCTCAGAGACACCATCCTGCCCTCAGAGACACCACCCTGCCCTCAGAGACACCACCCTGCCCTCAGAGACACCACCCTGCCCTCAGAGACACCACCCTGCCCTCAGAGACACCACCCTGCCCTCAGAGACACCATCCTGCCCTCAGAGACACCACCCTGCCCTCAGAGACACCATCCTGCCCTCAGAGACACCACCCTGCCCGAGGTGACACCATCCTGACGGGGAGACACCATCCTGCCCGAGGAGACACCATCCTGCCTGAGGTGACACCATACTCCCTGATCTGGAGAGGAGGATGGTGGTGATTTTTTATCCCCATCATTGCCCTGTGGTGGTTCCTTAGCAGCCGTCGCTCAATTAGCGCACACAAGAACACTAATGACCACGACAGCTTCACAGATTAAATAATAAACATATAGACCAAATCACGCGTGATTTTCACAATTGAAAAGCAGAGCATCTTTAACTCGCCCTTCCCAGAATATTCCATCCAACACAAACACACACGGCCACAAGGAGGAATGTTGTGGAGCAGCGGCAGCAGGGCGGCGACCGGTTATAATGCCATGGTCTGAAGACCAGCAGCCCTCACCGCCTGCAGGGAGATACAGCCTCCAGGAGCTAGACCCGACCCAGCCTCCAGCCAGGTGCTGGGGTAGACCCAACCCAGCCTCCAGCCAGGAGCTGGGGTAGACCCAACCCAGCCTCCAGCCAGGAGCTGGGACAGAGCCGACCCAGCCTCCAGCCAGGAGCTGGGGTGTGTTAGACCAGTCAGACTGGTTAGATCAGACAACTTCTAAAGTCGCTTTGTCTAAACGGTTTCCATACAAAACCTATGACATATTTTTGCGGTTTGCTTCTCATTGTACGCCCTTGACCGTATCCCCTAGCCTCCTTCCCCTCTACCTCTTACGTTGAGTCCTAGGTCCTAGTCTCCCCCAGCCTATAGACCCAGCTCCTATACCTAGTTTCTTTCCCCAACGCCAAGCTCCTAGCCCTAGCTCCTAACAACCCAATTCGTGGTTCCTATCTCCTAACCCCAACTCCCGTAACTCCTAGCACCTAACAGGTACCTCACAGCGTCAAGAGAACTGGAGGATGATGATGAACGTTGATGAATGAGTTCTGTGAATCAGATGTTATTCTACCACAGCCTTGTTACTAACTTGATCCTGATTGATCAATAACATGAGACTCGTGTGCCTGTCGCGTTCCAAATCAATGCAGAAGAATAAAAAAGAATGAGGACGAATGTTTTAGCTCCGGCTGATCAAGTCGAGAAGACTGCTGAAGGTAACTGATCCTCCGTCTATTTTATCATTGTTGGCAACAGGGGGTAAAAGTGGAATAAATCAAAACGTCTATTATTAGAAACACCTTAATACTGGTGATGAGGCCGAAAGGAGAACAGCTCACCATTGCCCACAAGGCAGGCTCACTGCCTCAAGGACCCCTCTTGGAGGAGGCCTGGAGGAATCCTCTAGAGGGGGGAGGAGTCCAATTGTCCTACCACCCTCCTCCAGAGGGACTCCGCCCTCCTCTAGAAGGACTCCTCCCTCCTCCAGAGGACTCCTGCCTCCAGTAGAAGGACACCTCCCTCCACCAGAAGGACTCCGCCCTCCTCCAGAAGGACTCCTCCCTCCACCAGAAGGACTCCGCCCTCCTCTAGAAGGACTCCGCCCTCCTCTAGAAGGACTCCTCCCTCCTCTAGAAGGACTCCTGCCTCCTCTAGAAGGACACCTCCCTCCACCAGAAGGACTCCTCCCTCCTCTAGAAGGACTCCTCTAGAAGGACTCCGCCCTCCTCTAGAAGGACTCCTCCCTCCTCTAGAAGGACTCCTCCCTCCTCCAGAGGACTCCTGCCTCCTCTAGAAGGACACCTCCCTCCACCAGAAGGACTCCGCCCTCCTCTAGAAGGACTCCTCTAGAAGGACTCCTCCCTCCTCTAGAAGGACTCCTCCCTCCTCCAGAAGGACTCCTCCCTCCTCCACAAGGACTCCTCCCTCCTCCAGAAGGACGCCTCCCTCCTCTAGAAGGACGCCTCCCTCCTCTAGAAGGACGCCTCCCTCCTCCAGAAGGATGCCTACAGGTCGAACTGTGGACATGGAAGTCCACATCCTCCATTTTAAGATCATCCCCTAAACGTTTAACCCTCCTGACCCCAATGACAGGGTACAGCCCAAAACATAATGGTCTTCCTGCCACCACGTCACTGAAAGGTAGTTACCAGTACAACCCTTAGCTCTCAGCTGACCAAAGGTGCTCCCAGTTATTCCGAGTATCGTAATGCCAAGGAGAAGGAAGGCGTCCAGTAGCCTTCCTCCACTTGCAGAATGCATCCTCAACACTGTCGTTATAGGGTGTCAGTTCGATCGTCTATAGCGGGGATAACCTTAACCCCTGATCAGGAAGTCCCTTCATTCTGCTCAGCGTCTCCAATACCAGATCCCCATAAGTCGCTTTGGAAAGAAATAGTTAAGTTTATAGTAAAGTTTCCCCACCTAATGATCGCTCCAGTTCCTTACTTTAAAACCAGTTGGACCTTTACAGACGAGTGAAGAGAGACGAGAACCAGCCAGACCCATAACGAGGATTCCGGTATATCTACTCCTTGAGTGAACCAACCGTTTACTGTCCACTGTGTGATACAACTCTAAAATCAGGTTTAGTGGTCGCCCAGACTTAATGCCTCGTGATGAAGCGGTCACTGTTTATATCCTAGTAATGACAGGACCGGACCAGGAGACAGACCGGTCCTCCTCACCTCTTTGCGGTCCTGGAGACACTCAAGCACGGCCAGGTTGTTGTTCCACGAGTGTTTGGGGCAGAGCCGGCTCAGGTCGTCCCGACAGGCGGCCTCCTCGGCCAGCTTCCAGGGAGCGGAGCGCCGCCGGGGAGCCGAGGCCCCGACTACCGGGCTCCGGTCAGCCTCCACCGGGCCGCCTGGTCTCACCGGGCTCCGGTCAGCCTCCGCCGGGCCGCCCTGTCTCACTGGGCCGCCGGCCCCGACTACCGGGCTCCGGTCAGCCTCCCCAACGGCACCCGGTCTCACCGGCGGGTTGATAACGTCTTTACCGACGGCCTTGAAGCCCGCGTTGTCCCCGCGAATCAAACACACATTCGATGCGATGAACGCGAAGAGCAGGAGAAAGGGAACACGTACACACTCCGCCATCTTCAGAAGAGCTCCTAGCTGAGGAGGAGGAAGAGGACGTGACGTCACCATAGAGCTACAGCATAGAGCTAGAGCTACAGCATAGAGCTACAGCTGGTAGAATGTACCTCCTAATCTAGTGGGACATTTCTACACTAAGAAATAGAAAACTACACTAACTTACACGTCAACTAGCGTATTTTTATATTTTATTTGGATTTTATTTTGTTCATTTAAAAAAGTCCAGAGCCTAGGACCCCTGGATTTAAGAACTGATCTGGAAGCAGCGTCACAGGATGGTTCTGGGTTCCACCCCCCAGTGTCACAGGAAGGTTCTGGGTTCTACCCCCCAGTGTCACAGGAAGGTTCTGGGTTCCACCCCCCAGTGTCACAGGAAGGTTCTGGGTTCTATCCTCCAGTGTCACAGGTAGGTTGTGGGTTCCACCCCCCAGTGTCACAGGTAGGTTGTGGGTTCCACCCCCCAGTGTCACAGGTAGGCTTTGGGTTCCATCCCCCAGTGTCGGGCTGCAGATAGTGGAGACTTTTTGTCCAAGCAATGGAAAACATTAATAAAGTGAATACACATTTAAAGATACTATAAAAATACTCAACAGAAAATGTAAAAATGTTTAGGGTTAGGGTTCATGAGTCATTGAATCACTACCAATATATGGATATTTGGAAACGTACATTGAGACTTATGGCAGGCGCAAAATTGATTGATTTGATATTTGAGATAGCACCAGAGCACGGCAAGATCATAATACATGTAGATCCGTAGTTTGGAGGCAGGGGACAAAAACAGAAACAAGCGACGATTAGAAAACACTCATTGTACAGCATGTCAGGTTAAAAGTGCCCCGGAGAAACAGACGCACATTCAAGGCAATGAATCACACCTCACCGTCCCCAAGTGGCTGTGTGTGTAGGACCCCTTCCCCCTAGTAGTGGTGTGTATAGGGCCCCTAGTGATGGTGTGTATAGGGCCCCTAGTGGTGGTGTGTATAGGGACCCCATCGCCCAAGTGGTGGTGTGTGTAGGACCCATAGTGGTGGTGTGTGTAGGGCCCGTAGTGGTGGTGTGTATAGGCCCCCTAGTGCAAGTGTGTATAGGGCCCTTCAGGCTCTTTACATAGCGGCCCAATGTTCCAGAATGTCTGTACTAATCAGGGACAATACTTGGATTGTGAAAACATAGATTATTTATTCAATGAAAAATACAGTTGGCAGTATGTACATATCACACACAAAAACACTGTGAATTATGGGATGTGAGGTCCATATCTGAACTGGTCCCTGGGACCAAACCTCATCCTTCTCCTCCAGGGAGGAGAACCAAGGCAGACATCATCACCCGGGCGACCAAACGGACAAATGACAGGGCAGCGATGAGGGGTCCTGGCTCATGAATGGGGGTCTCCTCTGACGCGATCCTGAACCCCCTTCATGTCCCCTTTGTACCCATGAACCATCCTGGCCAGAGCATCATCCCTTCACTCCCATTTGTAAACCTTCAGCATCTTCTCTGTGAGCGAGGCGAGGTAGTGACCTCCGTTCACCACCAGGGGGCAGATGTCCAACACAGGCAGATCAGCAGGCAGCTTCTGGATCAGAGCTCCGGACCCAGCGTCCCACACCTGCAACACATGGGGTTAGCATGGACGGTTAGTGGCTAGCATGGACGGTTAGTGGCTAGGATGGACGGTTTGCGGCTAGGATCGACGGTTAGTGGCTAGGATCGACGGCTAGTGGCAAGGAAGTAAGGCTAGTACATGGTTCCTCAAACTCCTGACTCAACTGTCTCCGGACTCTGATCAAATAATTATTTCCATATGTATTATTTGCATTATCTAGAAAGAAATCGAACTTCTCCTTTTTCTCCACTCTACATCCTGTGTTGTAGTCCTAATACTTCCTGTGTTGTAGTCCTAATACATCCTGTGTTGTAGTCCTAATACATCCTGTGTTGTAGTCCTATTACATCCTGTGTTGTAGTCCTATTACATCCTGTGTTGTAGTCCTCACCATGGTGGAGTTGGAGGCCTCATCTCCAGCGCAGACCAGCATGGCGCCCCCTGCTGGGCTGGGGAACACAGCGTTCCTGGTGAGCAGCTTGCAGGAGGAGCCGGCGTTGAAGGTCTGGACAGGTGAGCAGGAGCAGGCCCCTCCAGGGAGGGAGCCCTGCAGGGAGGGGACCAGCTGGGGCGCACGGGTCAGCTCCATCAGCACGCAGCGCAGAGACGGGTTGGAGCGCCCTGTGGTCAAAGGTTACATTCACCACCTCATTATTCATTGTGTTTACACATGACTTCATGTCCGAGGATATGACCTCAGCCTCCTCACTTCTCCACTCACAAGGACCGATAAGGAGGGGGTTCGTTACCATGACCAGACTTCTGCTGCTATCCATCCGCTACTATAGTGATGCTTTAACGCTACTCCTGTCCATCCGCTACTTTAACCCTACATTAACACAACTACTCCTGTACCGCATTACCGGTAGGTGAGAGTTTAGGGTGAGGGTACCGGGGGGTAGGTGAGGGTTAAGGGTGAGGGTACCTGGGCAGTAGGTGAGGGTTAAGGGTGAGGTTTTAGGGTGAGGGTGAGGGTACCTGGGCGGTAGGTGAGGGTTAATGGTGAGGTTTTAGGGTGAGGGTACCTGGGCGGTAGGTGACGAGGCAGTGGCGGGTGGCCGTCTCCACCTGGATGTCGATGCAGCCGGCCGCCTCCAGGGGGAGCTGGTGCGGTCGGTAGCTGGTGCCCTCCAGCTGCTCCCAGAAGTACCCCCCCTCCAGGGAGCCGGCCAGCAGCCCACCACAGGGGAAGGGGCCGGACCCCGCCCGCGGGATGTAGGATAGGGACGGCACCGGAGACCTGGGGGGAGGGGGGAGGGAGACAGTGAGCCAGTGAGGGAGTGAGCCAGTGAGTGAGTCCGCCAGCGAGTGGGTGAGTGAGTGAGCGAGTGGGTGAGTGAGCGAGTGGGTGAGCGAGTGGGCGAGTGAGCGAGTGGGTGAGCGACTGGGTGAGAGGGCGAGTGAGCAAGCGAGCCAGTGAGCGAGTGAGCCAGTGAGCGAGTGAGTGAGTGAGCCAGTGAGCCAGTGAGCGAGTGAGCCAGTGAGTGAGTGAGCCAGTGAGTGAGTGAACCAGTGAGTGAGTGAGTGAGCCGGTGAGTGAGTGAACCAGTGAGTGAGTGAGTGAGTGAGCCGGTGAGCCAGTGAGTGAGTGAGTGAGTGAGCCGGTGAGCCAGTGAGTGAGTGAGCCAGTGAGCCAGTGAGCCAGTGAGCCAGTGAGCCAGTGAGCCAGTGAGCCAGTGAGCCAGTGAGTGAGCCAGTGAGCCAGTGAGTGAGCCAGTGAGCCAGTGAGCCAGTGAGCCAATGAGCCAGTGAGCCAGTGAGTGAGTGAGTGTTACCTGGCTCCGAGCGGCAGCAGCTCCTGGACGTGGGTGCTAGTGTCTCTGGTGTCGTAGACCAGAACCGAGCCGTTGAGAAGTCCGGCGTAAACATAGTTACTGTTGTCAAGGCTCCAGCAGCAGCTCCACACAGGCTTCCCAGCGTTGTAAGTTTGGACGACCGTGTTCGTCAGCAAACTAGAACAATCAGAAAACACCTGGACTGGTCAGTTTATGACAAGAGTGTATGTTTATTTTCCTGTGAGGACGTGGTGTGTATCTCCCTGTGAGGACCTGGGGGGGGGTATCATCGTCCCTGTGAGGACCTGGGGGTATGTATCTATGTCCCCGTGAGGACCTAGTATGCATCTATGTCCCTGTGAGGTCCTATAGTGTGTATCTATGTCCCCGTGAGGACCTAGTATGCATCCATGTCCCTGTGAGGTCCTAGTGTGTATCTATGTCCCTGTGAGGACCTAGTGTTTATCTATGTTCCTGTGAGGACCTGGTGTGTATCTATGTCGCTGAGGACCTGGTGTGTATCCATGTTCCTGTGAGGACCTGGTGTGTATCTACGTCTCTGTGAGGACCTGGTGTGTATCTATGTTCCTGTGAGGACCTGGTGTGTATCTACGTCTCTGTGATGACCTGTTGTGTATCTATGTTCCTGTGAGGACCTGGTGATCTTCAGCGTGTTGTCCAGGGAGGCGGAGAGCATCAGGCTGTCGTCCCGGCGGTTGAAGGCCAGGCCGCGGATCTGTTTGCTGTGGATGGGGATGTACTGACTGGCCTTCATGTTCACCGTGCTGATCTTCTTCACGCCGTAGCCTGAGGACGAGAGGCGGGGTCAACAGGAGGACAGAGGGACGCTCGGCACACAGACGGACGGGCGGGTTAGCCACCTGGGACCAGCGTGGCCTGGGGCGAGGGCTGGGAGGCAAGCAGGCAGCCCAGGGGGCCGCAGAAGGCCAGGACCCGGCAGCCCCCGGCCTGGGACACCAGCACGCCCTTGAAGAAGGTGTAGTGGCTGCCCCCCCGGGGAGCCTCCGCCCGCTGGGACAGACCCCCTGTGGACCAGGAGGCTCCGCCCGCCTGAGACATCAGCGTCCGGATATCCTGGAGGACAGAGGATCAGAACACCGTGGTCACCAACAGCTCTGAACACTGGTCACCAACAGCTCTGAACACTGGTCACCAACAGCTCTGAACACTGGTCACCAACAACTCCTCTGCAGTAAGACGTTGGGGAGACCCACCTGGACCTGTTTCCGGAGTTTTCCACATTCCTCCGTCACCACCTGGAGCTGCATGCGGCACTGAGCCGACTCAAGCTCCGCCTTCCTGCGTAGAGCCTGCTCCTCCGCCAGACACCTGTCACCACGACATGTAGAGTTACACAGGAGCATCTAACCCCAACCTCTGAGCCCACCCTAACCCGAGCCCACCCTAACATCTGAGCACACCCTAACATCTGAGCCCACCCTAACCCTAACCCCTAACCCTGTGAGGTTAAACAGCTCAGCCAGAACACGCCTTCTGGTGCCGGACCAGTGTGATGGAAAATCTACATGTTGTTACGTTTTTTGTCCATGAACTTAACTTTTGTTACTATTTTGTGTGATGCATATATTGCCTGCCTTTTACTCTCCTTGTGGGTCATCTAAAGTGTGAACCTTTGGGTTTCGTGTGATGCATTTTATTGCCTGCCTCTTCCTCTCCTTTTGTGAGATGTATTCTGTTTCCTTGCAATCCTTTGATGTGTGGGCCTGCGCCTCAACCCCCTTGAATGGCATCCAGGGGAGCTTCAATTGTAAAGATTACCATCTGGTAAACAAAGGCTTTTGGTTTATTGGGGGACACACCCCCTCCAGAACCCAACCCAAGTGAATAAAAACTCACGACTTGGAACACTCGGTGGATTTTCTCCGAGCGTACCTTTAGAGTATGAAGTAAGATGCAGGGAGAACTCCCATCTGAGGCCTCAGATTATTGTAGTGTATGCCTGTTATGTTGTTTGTTGATGCATGTAGTGATGCATCTTTATTCGTACTTTTATTACAAATATATATGACGACCAATTTGTCTACAAGTATTGTGTGCTTTTTGCATCTAAATATCTCATCTGCCTTAGATGCAAACTCTGATAGAGAAATTGCCACGACACCAGCAGACTGGTCCGTGAAGGCTACAGAACCATCGTGTACAAGCACAGAACGACAGCTACGAGAGCGTTCTACGGTCAGCGCTCTACGGGTCTCTCGATTACATCACATGACGAGAGTTTGGGTTAGTTAGGGGGCTCGGGTTAGTTAGGGGGTCAGGGTTAACCAGGGTAAGGGCAGTCCTCACTTCTTCATGGCCTCCTGCTCCGAGTTGTCCACGGCGCGGAGTTTACGGGCGTACAGCAGAACGATGTCCGACCGCTTGGCCTTCTTGTTGCACTGCAGACGAACCAACAGGCAGTACAAACATATTCAATTGAAAGAGTAGAAACACTACAGGTAGATGCAAACAGCAGGCAAATGAGCGGCAAAACCCCCTGACTGACTGTTTCATCAGTTTGATAAGACGCCGTAGGTTCAGTGAAGCCATAAAGGACAAGATGATCAGAAGTATAATAATCTGCTCTCATTAGGGATCGTTATTTAAATGAGTCACAGCACCGTCTGTTCACCGGATGATTGACAGGTGTCTCAGCTACTCACCTGAGGACACTTGCCGGCCTGCCCCTGGCCCTTGAGCCAGCGCTTGATGCAGGCGTGTCCGAACAGATGTCCGCAGCGCAGCGTGGCCAGCCGGTGCTCGCCCGCCGCCGCCCACAGCTCAAAGCAGATGGGGCAGGTGTCCCCCTCCCCCTCCTCCGATTGGCTGGGCTGGAAGGACGGTGTGGCCACCGGGACACAGGGCGGAGTCACAGTGGCCGGAGGCGGGACCACGGGGCCCAGCTGAAATCGATGACAAGAGCAGAGCTTGACATCGTCCACACCTTAACTAGGGTTAGACAGCATAGAGAGGTCATTAAGGTGCAGGTAGGGGTTAGACAGTACAGAGACAGGTCATTAAGGAGCAGGTAGGGGTTAGACAGTACAGAGACAGGTCATTAAGGAGCAGGTAGGGGTTAGACAGTACAGAGACAGGTCATTAAGGAGCAGGTAGGGGTTAGACAGTACAGAGACAGGTCATTAAGGAGCAGGTAGGGGTTAGACAGTACAGAGACAGGTCATTAAGGAGCAGGTAGGGGTTAGACAGGACAGAGACAGGTCATTAAGGAGCAGGTAGGGGTTAGACAGCATAGAGAGGTCATTAAGGAGCAGGTAGGGGTTAGACAGTACAGACAGGTCATTAAGGAGCAGGTAGGGGTTAGACAGTACAGAGACAGGTCATTAAGGAGCAGGTAGGGGCTAGACAGTGCAGAGAACGTCCTGGAGTTGTGAAAAGAGTCATTGTGTACCCCAGAGGTTAGAGGGGTTAGAGTGTGTGACCACCAGTTCCTCACCTGGACACGCCCCCCTGCAGTTTCATTTGTCGGGGCGCTGGGTTCTGGACACCAGGACACAAACAGCAGGGTTAGCATCTCTGTTAGCTTCAGGGCATAGTGCAGCTAACAGCTAGCGATGCTAGTGCAGCTAGCGATGCCTGCTATGGCTTAAATTATAACTAGTACTACCGCCATGATAGTATTATTACGCCCCTTTTCCGTCGACAGTACCAGCTAAATGTTCACCATCACCGAAATGTTGTACCTGGTATCTGGTACTTCTTTAGTCTCACCTCCGTCAAGGTTCCAAGAGAGCTGTTCTGATACTGGTTTGACGTAAACAGGCTGCTGGCCACTGATTGGCCAGACTGGACGAGCGCAACGTCCGACACCCGACATCAACTATCTTTATACACTATCATTAGCGTTCAGTCAACAATAGTTATTGATTATTGAACATGGCAGGATCAGTGCGCAAGAACACGGCGTGGACCGTGACAGTGGTGGAGACACTCCTGTGTGTAGCCCCGTCTGTTTATGTTTTGTGTGGATAAGTACGTCACTGCAGTTTAGCGTATTCGTGCTATGACGACCCGCTCATGTTGAAGAGGTACTAACCAAACCAAGTTGTTCCACGCCAATGTCCCTGTGAGGACCTAGTGTGTATCTATGTCCCTGTGAGGACCTAGTGTTTATCTATGTCCCTGTGAGGACCTAGTGTGTATGTCCCTGTGGGGAGCTGTTCTGGTACTGTCGGTGGAAAAGAGGCATTAGTTACTACCATGATAGTACTATTAGTTACTACCATGTTAGCACTAGTTACATACATATAGTAGTTTCTATCTTTAGAGTACTAGTTACTACCTTGATAGTACTAGTTACTCCCATGCTATCACTAGTTACTTCCATGAAAGTATTAGTTAATACCTTGATAGTACTAGTTACCTCCATGAAAGTACTAGTTACCTAATACTAGTGGAATAAGTCAACCTGGACATGCCGGTATTCAGGAGGCCTGATGTTAAACAAGAGTCACCTGTTGACCCAGCAGGGGGCCCCAGAGCAGCAGAGGCCCCCAGCGAGGGGCCCGGGGCCTGCTCCTCGGTGTCGGAGCCGCTGATGTCGGTGCTGCTGCCGGACCCCTGGAGGGCCTCGCTGGCGGCCGGGGCCCGCAGCAGGAAGTCCAGGAAGGCTCTGGAGGGCGGAGCGAGTCCCCGTCTACACACACACACACACACACACACACACACACACACACACACACACACACACACACACACACACACACACACACACACACACACACACACACACACACACACACACACACACTTTGTAATTCCACCATTTTAATAGGGCTGCCGAGAACCAAATCAAATCTCGGGTTCTCCGTCACAATGCAGCAGTTCTGGTTGGCGGTTTCAGCACTCTTAAAGGGCTCTATGGGTCTTTAAAATCCGAGGGGGGGCGTTTTGCGTTTGCTCACTCGTGTATCAAGCAATCGCGCACAAAAAAGACTTTGAAGTTGATCGGCCTCTTCCCGATCTCCAGTCCCTGCTGCAGAGCAAATTCAAATTTCCTGCAAGACGGGCTGGGGGTCTAACACCGTAATATATATCAACTATAACCGCATTTCACATTTATCGCAAATATCCCGCTGCTTCGGGTTTTCCTTTGTAGGCGTGTTGAGAGGAGGCGTGGACGAATCCGCTGTCAGTGCTTGTGCAGTGTATCAGTGATACGCAGGTTTATCCAATAAGTGGTAGTGTACCCGCGCACCATTGGCATACGCGCGCCTGTCTCTGTGTGCGTGTGTGAACGAGAATGACAGGGAGAAAGAGTGCTATGCGGAGATGGACGAACGGAACGATATTTATATTTCACAGTAACACCATAGTAACGCGCCACATGTATGGTCTATGTATGGAAAACACTGGAGTTCTAATTGGCCGACGGATCCGTCGCTGCCTGAAAAGTTGAACCTTTCTCAACTTTTTGACACAGGCCACGGAGCCGCCAGAACGGAAGGTCCCGCAATGCATTTCGAGAGTGCCCCATGCAAAAGTCAATGAGATCCATCAACGGATCACCGAGGGCGTGTCTGACGTATGGGGGAGTAGTCTTTGTAGACGCAGCCTGCAGCCAATCAAATCACCCCCCCGCTTAAAGCCGCCTTTTTCCTGCTTGTTGTTGTTATTGCAAAATGGATCCCGTGGTCGCAAGGAGAGTGTTGCCCCTGTACGTGTTCAGGGACTGGTCAAACTGAATTGTGAGATTGCCCACAGCAATGATAACTTTGTCCTCCATTTTTAAATCCCCCGCTGCCGGCCGGCTTTTTGACACACCCACGTGTGCTCCCGGGTTTTGTAAAAAATGCGATTTCATTAGACAGAGTCCAAGTTGCGTCACAGTAGTGTATTTGCATAACAGCGATCTGATTGGCCGACGGATCCGCCGCTGCCCGTAAAGTTGAACATTTCTAAACTTTTCACGAAGGCCACGGAGCCGACAGAACGGACAGACACACAATGCAATTTGAGACCTCCCCATGCAAAGTCAATGAGATCCGTCGACAGGCGCATGTAGTGTGAATGTAGAAATGTGAAAGGTAAGGTTCTCCATATCCACCTGGTCCTCCGGCGGGGCTGGGTGGCTGCGGGCCCCCGTGCAGCTCTGGGGCGTGGCTCCCCCCTCTGGCCCGGGGCAGAGCGCTGGTTGAAGGCCCAGGTGCTCATGATGGGAGGCGGTTCTTCCTCCTCCAGACCGGTCTCCAGCTCCGGGCTGCTCTCCGAGTCTGACTGAGGGAAGTGGAAACGTGGGCCTCCACCGAGGTCCGGGCCTCGGACTGCCACGACCACAGGCTCCTCGTCCATGTCCATAGCCTCCATCTAGAGTCAAAGGCACGTTACTGGCCTCTACCTAGAGTCACGTTATTAGCCTCTAGATATTACTGGCCTCTACCTAGTCACGTTACTAGCCTCTACTTAGTCACGTTACTAGCATCTAGATGTTACTAGCCTCTACCTAGAGTCACGTTACTGGCCTCTACCTAGTAGTTACCAGCCTCTGCCTAAAGTCACGTTACAAGCCTCTACCTAGTCACGTGATAGCCTCTGCCTAAAGTCACGTTACAAGCCTCTACCTAGTCACGTGATAGCCTCAAGATGTTACTGGCCTCTACCTAGTCACGTTACTAGCCTTTACTTAGTCACGTTACTAGCATCTAGATGTTACTAGCCTCTACCTAGAGTCACGTTACTGGCCTCTACCTAGTAAAGTTACCAGCCTCTAGATGTTACCGGCTTCTACCTAGTCACGTCACTAGCCTCTACCGTGTTACGTTACTAGCCTCTCTAGATGATACTAGCCTCTACCTAGAGCCACGTTACTAGCCTCTACCTAGATCAACGAAAGCACCATAATGAGGCGGTTCAATGAATAATTCCCCTATATGCAACTAGCTGTGTGTAGCACTATGAGCTAATCTGCTTCAAAGTCCGCGGACCAGCGGTTATCTCAGCCGGGGGAGATAACCCGACTCCGAGGCGGAGAAGGCCATTTTAGCTGCCGACCAGCAGTTATCTCTGCCGTGGGGGAAGATTGTGTTGTTGGGACTTGCCTGCAGGAGAGCAGCTGTAGCTCGGTAGGCTAGTCCGGCTGAACCCGCCCTAGGATGAGACGTGCGGGGCTCGAGCTACCGGTCAGCATACGGAGGGCTAACTCTTCTCGGTGCTGCGGACTCGTCGTAAACAAACATCGTCTGGAGCCGCGAGTTCCGCTCGAATCTCCCCGCGCCGAGTTTCAAGCCCCGCCCCTTCTGGTGTGTGTGTGTGTGTGTGTGTGTGTGTGTGTGTGTGTGTGTGTGTGTGTGTGTGTGTGTGTGTGTGTGTGTGTGTGTGTGTGTGTGTGTGTGTGTGTGTGTGTGTGTGTGTGTGTGTGTGTGTGTGAGAAAGACAGAGAGACAGAAATAGAGAGACAAATAGGGAGAAGGACAGACAGAGAGAGAGAGAGCGAGCATGTGAAGGTGTTCTGTATGATTCACAACATTAAAAAGAATAAAAGATCATTCCAAACTTACGATTGGTTGAAAGATGTTTTATTTATTAAGACAGCAACACAACTAGCCTCGCATGCTTTAAGACTTGTTCCACCAAATAACAATATAATAATATCATATAAAAATATAATATCATTGTAGTACTGCAGTAGAAATATTGGCCTTTCCGTATTGTATGGATATATTTTGGGCGTAAATATATTTGTCATTTGGTTAGCTATGAAGTTATTATTAACACCATCATTATTAAGGTACTAACATCTTCATCATAAAAAAAACCTCATCTTCAAACACCACCGTCACCAAACACCCTCA
This sequence comes from Gadus morhua, assembly GCF_902167405.1. Taxonomy (NCBI): domain Eukaryota; kingdom Metazoa; phylum Chordata; class Actinopteri; order Gadiformes; family Gadidae; genus Gadus; species Gadus morhua. The sequence goes on along the minus strand of NC_044056.1, from coordinate 13,103,012 downwards.
TCCTGAAACACCCATAAACACCATCATCACCACACAACCTCATCATCAAACAACCTCATCATCAAACCCCATCATCCTCAAATACACTCCTTCATCACCACCATCATCATCAAACACCATCATCATCAAACCACAACCAACATTCCCGAGTGTGCAACATTGTTACGCCGAAGCGTTGGAGATCAGGGTTAGACTCGTCAAACTCTTCTCCCAGACGTTAACATGTCTCACTCCTCTTCCAGACGTTAACAAGTCTCTCTCCCCTTCCAGATGTTAACTTGTCTCACTCTTCTCCCAGACGTTAACTTGTCTCACTCCTCTTCCAGCTCGTCCACAACTCTGCGCAGTTTATCGACCACCACTAGAGACAGAAAACAGATCTTCAAGTACAGAGTCACCCTTTAACCAGTAGTATGTATGATACTGGCAGTATGTTGGTACTATTGTGCTACTGTGGTGGTACTCTGGTACTATGGTGGTACTGTGTTACTATGGTGTTACTGGGGTACTATGGTTGTACTATTGTGGTACTATGGTTTTATTGTGGTGGTACTGTGGTGGTACTGTGGTACTATTGCCCCTTTTCCACTGACAGTACCAGCTCAACTGGCCACGACTTAGCGTAGCATGACTTGGTTTGGTTCCAGGCACGTCGTATTTCCATCTAGAAAGTACCTCTTCAACGTGGGTGGGTCGTGGTATAGAGAAACCATGGTAAAGATACCATCTACCAAAGTTTCTATACCGTGGTATGGATGGTATGTATACCACGTTTCTATACCACAGTATATATGGTATCGATACTATGGTAGATATGGCATCTATACTGTGGTATATATGGTATCTATACCGCGGTATAGATGGTATCTATACCGTGGTATATATGGTATCTATACTGTGGTATAGATGGTATCTATACCACGGTATAGATACCATCTATACCACAGTATAGATGTTATCTATACCACAGTATCGATACCATATATACCACAGTATAGATGGTATCTATACTGTGGTAAAGATTGTATCTATACCACGGTATAGATGGTATCTATACTGTGGTATAGATGGTATCCATACCACGGCATCTATACCACACTATACTGTGGTATAGATGGTATCTACCACGGTATTGATGGTATCTATCTCTGAAGCACTTTGAGATTCTTGAATATAAAGTGCATTATAAATAACATTTATTATTATTATTATTAATATTATTATTATTATTATTATTATTATTATTATTATTATTATTATTATCTATACCACGGTATTGATGGTATCTATACTGTGGTATGGATGGACGGTATCTATACCACAGTATAGATAGCATCTATACTGTGGTATGCTGCTCACCTCCAGCTGAAGGTCTTTTGAAGTCATCTAAGGAGCGACAGGCGTCGATGAGTGTCCTCAGAGCTGAGGGGCAGTCGTCTGGCAGACGCTCTACAACCTTCTCCGTTATCACTTTGTTGAAGATTTCAAGACTAGTCGAACAATCTGAACACAGCCTCCCAAATAAGAGGAACCCGTTAGTGGATCAGCCTCGAGTCAGAGTGAGGATTATGATTAGATATATGATCATATGATTTGATATACGATCATATGATTACATTTATGATCATATAATTAGATACAAGATCATATGATTAGGTACACGATCATATGATTAGATACGATCATATTATTCGATTTATGATCATATGATTAGACATATGATCATACGATTAGATATATGATCATATGATTAGATATCTGATCATATGATTAGATATACGGTCATATGATTAGATATATGATCATATGATTAGATATATGATCATACGATTAGATATATGATCATATGATTAGATATCTGATCATATAATTAGATATACGGTCATATGATTAGATATATGATCATATGATTAGATATAAGATCATATGATTCGATTTATGATCATATGATTAGATATACTGTCATATGATTAGATATATGATCATTCGATTTATGATCATATATCTTGTTCTTCAATAGATGTGTTGGAGGTGGTGCAGATTTTTGGAACATCAACTTTTACCTTCAAAAGGTTTCTTGCGAGTTGCAATTTCCCACAAGACAATCCCAAAGCTGCAAAATAATACAGAATAAAGAATACAGATTTAGAGTTTGGTAAGGTCATTGATAAAGGACAGACTGCAGCTGTGATAAAGGACAGACTGTAGCTTTGATATAGTTAGACTGTAGCTGTGATAGAGGACAGACTGTTGCTGTGTTGAGGCCTGTAGCAGTAGCCGTTTATAGTGCTTCAGGGGGTTTGTTTGTGTGTGTCTCACCTGTAAATCTCACACTTCTTGTTGTAGACATAGTTGACGTTCTGGAGCTGCTGGGGAGAGCAGTACCGCAGTGAGCTGGTCTGCCCGTCCGAGCTCTTCCTCAGAGACGTCTCCGTCTTTGCCAGCTCTAGACCCCCCAGCTGAAATCCAACAGTTGGTCAACCTCTCACCTTCTCCCTCTCACCTTCTCCCTCTAACACTCACACTGTCACCTTCACCCTCTCACCCTCTCACCTTCACCCTCTCACCCTCTCACCTTCACTCTCACTCTTTCACCTTCACCCTCACACCTTCACTCTCACCTTCACCCTCTCACTCCCTCACCTTCACTCTCACCCTTTCACCTTCACCCTCTCACCTTCACCCTCTCACCCTCTCACCTTCTCACCTTCACCCTCTCACCCTCTCACCTTCACTCTGTATCCCTCGGCGACGAGGAACTTGCTGCTGTTGATGCAGCCGTGAACCTTGGTCTTGTCCTCTGTCTGGTGGAGGCTGTGGGACGTAACCATGGAAACACAATCATTCAGTAGCTGGACGGTCCAGGATCCATAGAGAGGGGACTGATGGAATATGTAAGGGATACTGTATAGAACGCCGGTCATTATCAGGAAATAAGCCCCGACAGGGCGAACCAGGGCGAGCGTCTTGCGTCCCCCTGAAGGGCTTATCTTCGATAATGACCGGCGTCTATACATTATCCCACTTATTGCACGGCTACTTGCCAAAACAAAAAAATATCTTCTATCTAGAGGCAAAAAATTCACTTTCCTTGACAGCAGTCAATATATGCTCTCCCTTCTGTCTAACCCTCCAGCTCCCTACTGTCTAACCCTCCAGCTCCCTACTGTCTAACCCTCCACCTCCCTACTGTCTAACCCTCCACCTCCCTACTGTCTAACCCTCAAACTCCCTACTGTCTAACCCTCCAGCTCCCTACTGTCCAACCCTCCAGCTCCCTACTGTCTAACCCTCCACCTCCCTACTGTCTAACCCTCCACCTCCCTACTGTCTAACCCTCCATACCGACCGGTAGAGGCCCCGGGCGGCGTCCAGGCTCATGCCGGCCCGGCGGGCCCAGGTCAGGGCCCGGGGGCTGTCCAGGACCTGACGGAGACTCCCCTTCTCACAGTACTCCATGACTATCAGGAAGGTGGGCGACGGCCCTGCAGACACACAGCATAGCTGGGTAAACCCAATGCTGGGGTCTACCTCCTAGTCCTACCTCAGAAGGCCCTAGCTCTAGGGTTAGGGTCTAGCCCTAGGTCTAGGGTTAGGGTCTAGCCCTAGGTCTAGGGTTAGGGTCTAGCCCTAGGTCTAGGGTTAGGATCTATCCCTAGGTCTAGGGTTAGGGTCTAGCCCTAGGTCTAGGGTTAGGGTCTAGCCCTAGCTCTAGGGTTAGGGTCTAGCCCTAGGTCTAGGGTTAGGGTCTAGCCTTAGGTCTAGGGTTAGGGTCTAGCCCTAGGTCTAGGGTTTGGGTCTAGCCCTAGACCTAGGGTTAGGGTCTAGCCCTAGGTCTAGGGTTTGGGTCTAGCCCTAGCCTACAGGTAGATGCTCTGGTCTTTACCGTTCTCGTCCTGGACACAGATGCCGAACATCCGCAAGATGTTGGGGGACTCGAAGCGCCGCATGGTCTCTATCTCCTTATGGAAAACCCTCTGAACGTCGCTATGGAAACACACAGAAACAGAGACATGGAAACACACAAAGACAGAGACATAAATACAGAGAAGTAGAAACACAGAAACACAGAGGCATAGAAACAGAGACGTAGACACAGAAACATAGAAACAGAAACATAGAAACAGAACAGATAGAACATGGTAGAAGAGATAAAAAAATAAGTGTGAACCAAGCGAACGATTATGATATTTAAATGATTCAATTATAATTTTGTGCAGTGTAGGGTGTAGTATTTATTTAATAGTGTGACTGTGCACTGACTCTAATGTGCTTCCTCGTGTTGATTAGTATTTGTAGCGTGTACTGACTAGTTACGCTAGGGTTAGTCAGTGTGTATTGACTAGTGACGTTAGGGTTAGTCAGTGTGTAGTGACTAGTTAGGGGTAGTTAGCGGCCCTACTGCGAGGAGGTGGAGGCGGTAGTGGTGAAGCGTTTGATGGCGACGGTGAACTTGTTGTACTCTCCCCTGTAGACCTCAGAGGTCGGCGAGGTCATGAAGGGCTGGGTGTCATAGGTCAACTCGTCTGCTGCGATCACCCTGATGTCCTGATTCACCATCCTGGATTTACTGACTGACGCATGCAGGCACACACACACACAACCATACACATGTACGCACGCACACACAACCACGCACATGTACGCACACATACATCCACACAGTAGACAGCGGTCAGTAAACAGGCAGACAGACAGGCAGGCCGACAGACAGACAGAGAAACAGACGGACAGACAAGCTGTCAGGCTAACAGACAGACAGACAGACAGACAGACAGACAGACAGACAGGCAGGCAGGCAGGCAGGCAGGCAGGCAGGCAGGCTGACAGACAGACAGACAGACAGGCAGGCAGACAACCAGAGAGACAGACAAGCTGACAGGCTAACAGGCAGACAAACACACAGACAGACAGACAGGCTGTCCGGCTAACAGGCAGGCACGCAGGCAGGCAGGCAGGCAGGCAGGCAGGCAGGCAGGCAGGCAGACAGACAGACAGACAGACAGACAGACAGACAGGACTTACCGGTCTGGATCAGAGTCTCTACTGTGCCCCGGAGCTTCTGGACGTCTTCCTGTGTGGCGTTCACAGTCTCCTGAGTGGCGTTCAAAGTCTCCTGAGTGGCCTCGAGGACTGGAGGAGAGGAGAGACCTGGTTACCGTGGCGACCCATCCCGTGGTGACGAGGGCCTGGTGACCGTGGCGACCCACCCCCTGGGGACGAGGGCCTGGTGACCATGGCGACCCACCCCCTGCGGACGAGGGCCTGGTGACGGTGGCGACCAACCCCCTGTTTACCGTGCCGCCCGGGTCTTACTCTGCCGGAAGTGGCGGGCGTCGTCCTGCTGGTCGGCCTGGTCCTCGGCGCGGCGCCGGGCCTCCTCGAAGGCAGAGCGGGAGGAGTGGCTCTGCTCCACCTGGAGGGCCAGAGACAGCACCTGGGGAGGACAGGGAGGGTTAGACAGTACAGAGACAGCACCTGTGAGGACAGGGAGGGTTAGACAGTACAGAGACAGCACCTGGGGAGGACAGGGAGGGTTAGACAGTACAGAGACAGCACCTGGGGAGGACAGGGAGGGTTAAACAGTACAGAGAGGGAGGGTTAGACAGTACAGAGAGGGAGGGTTAGACAGTACAGAGAGGGAGGGTTAGACAGTAGAGAGACAGCACCTGGGGAGGAGAGGGAGGGTTAGACAGTAGAGAGAGGGAGGGTTAGACAGCACAGAGACAGCACCTGGGGAGGAGAGGGAGGGTTAGACAGTACAGAGACAGCACCTGGGGAGGAGAGGGAGGGTTAGACAGTAGAGAGAGGGAGGGTTAGACAGCACAGAGACAGCACCTGGGGAGGACAGGGAGGGTTAGACAGTAGAGAGAGGGAGGGTTAGACAGCACAGAGACAGCACCTGGGGAGGACAGGGAGGGTTAGACAGTAGAGAGAGGGAGGGTTAGACTGTACAGAGACAGGTCATTAGGGAGCAGGTTGGGTTAGAGAGTACATAGACAGGTCATTAGGGAGCAGGTTGGGTTAGAGAGTACAGAGACATGTCATTAGGGAGCATGTAGGTTGGACAGTACAATACCGTATCTATACAGTACCTGGTAGGCGTCGTTGAGCCGGTCGTTGACATCGGCAAAGTCCTCCCCCAGGTGATACGCCCGTGCCAGCCGCTTCAGGAGGCGGGCGTCGGCATACTTCCTGATCAGGTCCTCAGCCAACCGGAGCGTCAACATTAGCTTCTCCAGCCCCGCCTCCACCTTGGAGTCAGCAGTGGAAGCCCCACCCCCCAAGGCGGTCACCAGCCCCGCCAGCTCCCGGACGCGCTCGGCCACGCGCGCACAGCGCTTCCTGTTGGCCTGGACCTCCCCCACCAGATGGTAGATGGAGGCGGCCAGGCTCAGGATGGGCTCGATGGTCTCCATCATGTTAACCTGAGTCAGAGGTCATTCACTCATCATTCAGATTTAGAATATATTTTTTTTTATATGGAAAGGGTCCACAGGGGGCGCTATAACTCAAACCTCCACAGCTGTGACTACAGGGGGCGCTATAACTCAAACCTCGACGGCTGTGACCACAGTGGGAGCTATAACTCAAACCTTTAGTGATGAGAGTCACGCCCTGTTATATATTAAGATAAATACGATGTGTGAAAATGAGTCGCTATCGTTCAATTATTCCCAAGTCCACTTCAGAGACATCAAGGACCTGAGGTTATGTGGAAGGCTTTGATATCACAGGTGGACAGAGGTCCCAGGGTCAAATTAAAAGGACCACTGATGTTTTTAGAATGGGATTCAATCGAGAAAAACTCTGACGTCTACCATTGAACCCCTCCAAGTTGTCAAAGTTGGCACCCATATAGAATCCGCACTTAGGCTGGGGTCCAGAATGTGAAGTACAGCTTCAGCGACAGGGGGCACCATAACTCAGACCAGCCCATCAACCAATCATAGGCCGGCTTCAAATCTGCCTGGGGACCTGAAACTGTGCGATCTGCTCATTTGCTTTGCTAGCATTTGCATTTCAGCCTGTTCACGAATATTACGACGAGTTTGCTCACGCAACCACACGCATTGTCTTCTGAAAATGCGCGTGCAGCAACATGTTGGGTACACAATGAAGCCACAGCAGACACTAAAGGAGCCAGGGAAAGGGTTGGGGTTAGAGTTAGGGTTAGCTAACTCTGACTCTCAGGGTTAGGGTAAGGGTTAGCTAACCCTAACTCAGTACCTACAGCCTGACATGCACATCAAGTCATGTGACCAGAAGTCAGCCCATGGCTGGATCAGCAGGAAACCTGACGTACTCCCCAGAGGCCCGGGAATGCTCCAGTAACATTGTTCCAAGTAGAACCACAGTAGAACCACCTCTGCTAATGGAGGACACTGGGAGCCGCCCAGTTCAACCACATCACTCACACTGGGAGCTGCCAAGTTCAACCATATCACTCACACACACGGTCAAATAACCTCATCAATTCAACACGAAGAGGAGGAAGTGAAAAATGACCAGGAAACAGAGTGTGTATGTTTTTGTGTTTGTCAGTGTGTGTGTGTGTGTGTGTGTGTGTGTGTGCTTCTGTGTACCAGTTTGCGTGTGTGTGTGTGTGCTCCTGTGTATCTGCGTGCGGGTGTGTGTGTGTTTACCTTTCGTTGATGTGGAGCGAGATAGAGCTGCGGTCTTGTCAGGAGCTGTAATTTCTGAACACAGCCACACTTCCTGTGCAACGCCTCTAAGCCCCTCCCCCTCAGGACACACCACCTTGTGGGTGATTTAATAACAGAATGGTGGTGGCGCTGACTTACACTCTCTCTCTCTCACACACACACACACACACACACACACACACACACACACACACACACACACACACACACACACACACACACACACACACACACAAACCCACACCCACACACACACAAACTGGCACACATACACAAACGTACAAGTAGACACACGTACATACACAATCGGACACACACAGACACACATAGACTTACACACACACACACACACACACACACACACACACACACACACACACACACACACACACACACACACACACACACACACACTTAGACAGACACACACTAACAAACACAACTCATAAACACACACACACACTCAACGCACACACACACACATCTGCATTAAGACACACACACAATGTTGTATATTTAATGATTTTATTATTGTCTGGAGGGATTTTAAGTAATCAGACGAAGGACGAATCGACTCATGACAAAGCTGCTGACTCAGGACCCTGTGACAGTAATGTATTCACCCCTGTCCTTTAATGCCTAACCCTAACCCTGTCCTCTACTGCCTAACCCTAACTATGTGTGTGTGTTTGTGTGTGTCTCAGCAGGGTGTCTTGTGTATGAGTGTGTGTGTGTGTGTCTCAGAGGCACGTCTTGTGTGTGTGAGTGTGTGTGTGTGTGTGTGTGTGTGTGTGTGTGTGTGTGTGTGTGTGTGTGTGTGTGTGTGTGTGTGTGTGTGTCTCAGCAGTGTGTCTTGTGTGTGTGTGTGTCTCAGCAGCGTGTCGTGTGTGTGTGTGTGTGTGTGTGTGTGTGTGTGTGTGTGTGTGTCTGTCTCAGCAGCGTGAAGTGTGTGTGTGTGTGTGTGTGTGTGTGTGTGTGTGTGTGTGTGTGTGTGTGTATGTGTCTCAGCAGCGTGTCTTGTGTGTGTGGTTGATGAAGAGCCTTCTGAGGAAGAGGAGCTGCAGGGGACCGGCGGTCAGGATGACGAGGGTCTGGGCTAGGCTCCACCAGCTGACGTAGTCCCGGGTGGAGTCCAGCAGGTGGAGGTCGCCCCCCCGCCGCGCCCGGGCGTGGGAATAGAACCTCCAAATGTGGAACACCGCGGTCTGCAGCCGCACCACGCTGCCCTGAGGACCAATCACACACTAGTACTGTCCTGAGGACCAATCACACGCTAGTACTGTCCTGAGGACAAATCACACGCTAGTACTGTCCTGAGAACCAATCACAGTACATACAGACATAGTACTACGTCCGTACTGTAGTACTTCATCAGTGCTTTCTTAATACTAGTACATCTATAATGTAGTACTACATATATACTGTGGGTACTACATCTATACTTTAGTACTACATCAATACTGTGTCAGTACTGTGGTACTACATCAGTACTGTGTCAGTACTGTAGTACTAAATCAGTGATGTGTCAGTACTGTAGTACTATAGCAGTACTGTGTCAGTACTGTAGTTCTACCAGCAGTATATCTACCTGTATGTTGAGCAGAGAGCTGTTGACCCCGTTGACCTCCGTGACCTCTTGACCTCCGTATACGACCCCGAAGTTCAGGAAGACCCGAACCGCCCCGAGCCGGTTCTGGTTCCCCAAACACATCTGGTAGAACCCTGAACACAGGGAGAATAGTGTACGACATATAGACCAGATTAGTGCGCGACATAGGGAACCAGATAAGTGTGATATATAGGGAACCAGAATAGTGCACGACATAGGGAACCAGAATAGTGCACGACATAGGGAACCAGATTGGTGCGCGAAATAGGGAACCAAATTAGTGCACGACATAAGGAACCAGATTAGTGCACAACATAGGGAACCAGAATAGTGCACTGCATAGGGAACCAGGATAGTGCACCATATAGGAATCACCATGTGTGGAAAATAGACTTGCTTTTATTCTTAAGGGCTAGTCATTAGCTGCTCTTCTTAAGGGCTGGTAATTAGCTGTTCTTCTTAAAGTCTAGCCATTAGCTGTTCTTCTGGATTGTGCCATCTTCAATCGACTGTCCTCCTATCTCTCACGCAACAATCTGCTTGACCCTCATCAGTCAGGCTTCAAGAAGGCACTGAGACTGCTCTCCTCGCGGTGACTGAGTCACTCCGTGCTGACAGAGCAGCACGGAGTTGGACTAGGGTTAGGGTTTGACCAGAGTTAGGGTTAGACTAGGGTTAGGGTTGGACTAGTGCTAGGGTTAGACTGTGGTTAGGGTGAAACTAGAGTGTGTTAGGGATAGACTGGTGTTGGAGTTAGACTGTGGTTAAGGTGAGACTAGGGTTAGGGTAAGGGTGAGATTAAGGTTAGACTGGGGTTAGGGTGAGACTGGAGTTAGACTGGGGTTAGGGTTAGGCTGGGGTTAGTCTCAGCAGCGTGTTTTTCCAGGTTGGAGTCCGACTTGCTGATGAAGAGTCGCTTGAGGAAGAAGAGCTGCAGGTCCCCAGGATGAGGACGCTCTGCGCGGCCGACCAGCCATCTTAAGGGCTAGTCATTATCTGTTCTTCTTAAAGGTTGGGTATGTAATTCGCTTTTTTGGCAATTTTTGCAAAATTACTTGAAATCCTTATCATAACCCGCTTACAGCCACTGAGTTAGAAGTACTGACATGAAAATTAAACAAGTCAATCATCTGTGGAACGGGCAGGGCTTGAAAAACTCCAGCCAATCATTTCCATTGCCACCGAGTTGCATTGGACAGTAAGTACGACAATCAAACGGTCGTACTGCACTCCCGCGCCCCGCTCGTGACCCCTTCGTGCAGTACTCGTGACCCAGAGCTCGTGACCCAGAGCAAGCTCCTGTTTGTTGTTATCCTGCGGTAGCTACTGGAACTAGTTAATCCACATTTGGACCTAGCAGTAGAAGACAATTTCCATGGCAGACAAGACGCCACCATCCCCACCACCACCACCAGCAAAGAGAAGGAAAACACTTTTTTCAGAGAGTAATTGATAATAAAAACGCTGAAAGAGAAAAACTGAAATCAAGAATAATCCTAGGCGCTGCTTTCGAACGTTGGGGGCAACTGAAGGACGAGAAGGGTCTAAAAACCGATGCTTGTGTGGCGGTTGACCTAGTTTCAAAGTTTATACCGTTTATACTCGGTAATACCGGTTGTTGAGACGAGTGTATTACTCGGTGTGAAAATGTCCACACCGCGGCAACCCTAGTGAAAACCAGGACTTCCAATACAATTATATGAAACAAACATACATTTTCTAAAAATAGAAATGATTTATGTGACCGTTTAATGTTTATAACATCTGGTGCAACCATAGCCGCGAGAACGTATTCTCAGCAGGGGGTGCTGGTAAAAAAAACCCGGCCTGCACTAGACTCGCAACTCGTCACATTGATAAAAAAAGATATATAGCAGCGCAGCTCAATTACACCAGTGCATGCGCGCACAGTTGAAAATCGATCGTTGTGTTCACTTCCTTCACACCATGGTTCACATCCAGCTGCTCACAGAACAAGTTTAAGCGCACCACCGCTACCCTCACACTTTTTCATGTAACCTTTTTTCAGCACTAGGTCATATGAGCATTAAATAAATGCTGCGTCTCAACATGCCTTGGACAGCAGCGAGGATGACTCGCTTTGCCACGGGCCGAAACAGTTCGGAGCGACCACAGCCAGAGCGAACACAGCGGGGCAGAGGAGTGTCAGGAAGTCTTTGGTGTACACATCAGTACGGCCTATTTGCACAACTGTTTAGTGGCAATGCAGTGTTTTATTCTATGCCTTTTTATTTTCGTATATTATTTCAATTAATACAATTTATTTATTCATGAAATCAAGATCTGGTCTTCAAATCTTTTTTCCAAATATAGGTCGTCTTACAATGGGGTTTGTGTTTATATTCGGACCAATACGGTACAGCGGGCGCTCACATGACGTTAAGCATTTCCTGGTGCATAATGTGACGCTTCAGAACCTAAAATCCCGTTTCTCCCCGTTGACACGACAACACATAACCGGCGTTTTCAGGAAATCTCCACTTTGGCCGGAGTTTTTAGAAATGATCGTTTTCTGTGATAAGACAGGGCCTCGGACAGGGGGTGTTGCAGCACCCCCAGCACCCCTACTTCCCGCGGTACTGGGTGCAACTTACAGCTGAATGTAGTGCCATGTTGTTAAACGAAAACCTACGCTAGCCTGGCTCGCTCTCGCGCATCTCTGTTCGCGCTCGTGCATGATTGCGCGTCCAGGTACTTGGAATGGGTGGAGTCAGAGTCAGCGTTGAAGGAGATGGGGTAGGACCATTTGAGTTGTGTATTTTCAAAATCTGCTGGCGTTTCGCAAATCGCGTACCCACCCTTTAAGGTCTAGTCATTAGCTGTTCTTCTTAAGGTCTAGTCATTAGCTGTTCTTCTTAAGGGCTCCTCCCCTGGCCGTCTCGAGCGACATCCTGCCATCCTACCAGCCTCGTCAACTCTTCCTTCACTTCAGGTCTTAACCTTCAAGACTGCCAGAATGAAGCGGCTCCTCAAGAAATTGACCCTTCGCACCACCGACATCCAGAACTACGGACCGATATCTCTTCTTTCATCCCTTTCTAAAATTCTGGATTGTGCCATCTTCAATCGACTGTCCTCCTATCTCTCACACAACAATCTGCTTGACCCTCATCAGTCAGGCTTCAAGAAGGCACTGAGACTGCTCTCCTCGCGGTGACTGAGTCACTCCGTGCTGCCAGAGCCTCGTCCCTCTCATCGGTTCTCTTACTCCTCGACCTCGCAGCGTTCGACACGGTGAACCGCCAGATCCTCCTCCCCACTCGCATTGAACTCGGCATTGCTGACTCTGCGCTATCCTGGTTCAAAACTTACCTTACGAATCGCACCTATCAGGTCACATGGATGGGCTCCTTGTCCAAACCCTGCACTTTTGACACTGGTGTCCCTCAAGGCTCTATACTGGGACCCGTTCTGTTCTCCCTATATACTAGTAAACAGATAATTAAGCTCAGTAATCACATCACACGGTTTCTCCCATCATTACTATGCCGACGTCACTCAGCTACTCAACTCTTCGGCTTTCGGCACCACGATGGTGGAGCGAGCTCCCTGCCGATGTCAGGACATCAGAGTCGCTCACCAGCTCCCGCAGGAGACTCAAGACTCACCTGTTCAGAGTTCACCTGGACTCTGCATAGCCTCTCTCCTTACCCCCCTCCTCCGTTACTCCCCGAAAAACACCACTCTTACCTACTTATTTTATGTTTGGTCCTGGTACTAATGTAGTACTTAGCATTGTGTAGCATATTATCCTAGATATGTTTGTTGTTTGCAGGGAATAGGTTGTCCTAGCGATTGTTAGTGCCTGTATATATCGCTGTACCATCCAATATTTTTGTTTTATTCTCTTTCTTCTGACAGATGTACTTATTGTAATGTACTTTGGATAAAAAAATCTGCAAAATGCCCTGAATGTTCATGTAATAGTGAACTACATAGAGAACCACAATAGTGCACTATATAGGGAACCAGAGTAGTGAACTATACTTAACACCAATATAGTGTACTATATAGGGAACCAGAATAGTGCACTTTACTGACCACCATTATAGTGTACTATATAGGGAACCAGAGTAGTGAACTATACTTAACACCAATATAGTGTACTATATAGGGAACCAGAATAGTGCACTTTACTGACCACCATTATAGTGTACTATATAGGGAACCAGAGTAGTGAACTATACTTAACACCAATATAGTGTACTATATAGGGAACCAGAATAGTGCACTTTACTGACCACCATTATAGTGTACTATATAGGGAACCAGAGTAGTGAACTATACTTAACACCAATATAGTGTACTATATAGGGAACCAGAATAGTGCACTTTACTGACCACCATTATAGTGTACTATATAGGGAACCAGAATAATGCACTATACTGACCACCAATAAAGGGAATTATATAGACGGCTATATAGGGAGAGAGGGTACCTGTGGTTTGGGTCTCGAAGTGGATTTGACCTATGACCTGGTAGGAGGAAGATATGAGAGAGCCGTCTGGAGACAGAACCCTCACAGCCAATCGGTGATCAGACGCCATCCCAGTCACCCACTGGACCTACACACACACACACACACACACACACACACACACACACACACAGGTCACCCACTGGACCTACACACACACACACACATACACACACACACTCACCCACTGAACCTTCACACACACACACACACATACACACGCACACTCACCCACTGAACCTTCACACACACACACACACATACACACGCACACTCACCCACTGAACCTTCATACACACACACAGGTCACACAGACAGAAACACGCACACAGGTCACCTTACCAGTATTCCCAGTTACACCCACCATGTGGTCCAGGTAGAAGTTTCCGCTCTGGTGGGCAAAATGCCAGAAACATTCCTGTGTGGCCGCGGGGACCACCAGGGCGAAGTCGTAGCGGTCCGCTCCCCTGAACCCCCCCCCCCCAGACCCGCCGAGCCCTGGCTCCGACTTCTGGGCCTGCGACCAATCAGCAGACAGCAGCAGCAGCAGCAGGACCCGCATCCTCTTCTGGTCTACGCCTAGTGGTCTACTGTTCCAGACCCTGGTCCACTGGTCAATACCCTGGTCTATTGGAGCCTGGTCTGTCTGCTCCCCAGGAGGTCTGTCTGCTCCACCAGGAGGTCTGCTGGTCTGTCCGCTCCCCAGGAGGTCTGTCTGCTCCACCAGGAGGTCTGTCTGCTCCACCAGGAGGTCTGCTGGTCTGTCTGCTCACCAGGCGGTCTGTCTGCTCACCAGGAGGTCTGTCTGCTCCACCAGGAGGTCTGCTGGTCTGTCTGCTCACCAGGCGGTCTGTCTGCTCACCAGGAGGTCTGTCTGCTCCACCAGGAGGTCTGCTGGTCTGTCTGCTCACCAGGCGGTCTGTCTGCTCACCAGGAGGTCTGTCTGCTCCACCAGGAGGTCTGCTGGTCTGTCTGCTCACCAGGCGGTCTGTCTGCTCACCAGGAGGTCTGTCTGCTCCACCAGGAGGTCTGTCCACTCACCAGGGGGTCTGCTGGTCTGTCTGCTCCACCAGGAGGGCTGCTTATCTGAGGAGGTCCTTGAGGAACCTTGAGACTGATTCCAGCTCAGAGGAAATGATTAACCAGCCGTCAACTGGAGGCTCTGACGTCCAGGGCTAGGAGTTCTGGCCCTTCAGGGCTGGCTCCACGCCCGGTTCAGAGGAGATAAAGAGCTCTGCTCCGAGTGCCCTCACAAACCACAAACCAAACCAGTTGATCCAATCGCACTTTATTCACAAACCAGTCTCAATTTATTCACAAACCAGTTGATCCATTCTCAATTTATTCACAAACCAGTTGATCCAGTCTCAATTTATTCACAAACCATGGTCAGGATGACAGAACACCCCAATGTCAATTAAATAAAGGAATAAACTCTAACTTAGTCAGGGTTAGTCACTAGGACTTGGGCTGCATCAGGATAATTCAAGAGGTAGGGTTCGACTTGTGCCGCTGCAAGGGATTAGAGACTAGACAGAGGGAGGGTTGGACCAGGGTTAGGGTCAGACTAGGGTTAGACTAGGGCTAGACTAGGGTTAGGGTTGGACTAGGGTTAGGGTTTGACCAGAGTTAGGGTTGGACTAGGGTTAGGGTTGGACTAGGGTTAGGGTTTGACCAGAGTTAGGGTTGGACTAGGGTTAGGGTTGGACTAGTGTTAGGGTTAGACTGTGGTTAGGGTGAAACTAGAGTGTGTTAGGGATAGACTGGTGTTGGAGTTAGACTGTGGTTAAGGTGAGACTAGGGTTAGGGTAAGGGTGAGATTAAGGTTAGACTGGGGTTAGGGTGAGACTGGAGTTAGACTGGGGTTAGGGTTAGGCTGGGGTTAGTCTCAGCAGCGTGTTTTTTCCAGGTTGGAGTCCGACTTGCTGATGAAGAGTCGCTTGAGGAAGGAGAGCTGCAGGTAGCCGGCCCCCAGGATGAGGACACTCTGCGCGGCCGACCAGCCGGTGACGTAGCGGCCGGCCGCCTGCTGCAGGAAGGAGTCGGCGCTCCGTCGCATGCGGCCCAAGTTGTAGAAGCGGAACATGTGGAAGACGTGCTTCTCCACGCGGTACGACGTCGCCTAGCAACACAAGGGTTATAGTCAGCAGTCACCAGGAGGGTTAGGGCTAGTCACCAGGAGGGTTAGTCACTAGGAGGGTTAGTCACCAGGAGGGTTAGTCACCAGGAGGATTGGGATTAGTCACCAGGAGGGTTAGTCACCAGGAGGATTGGGATTAGTCACCAGGAGGGTTAGTCACTAGGAGGGTTAGGGTTAGTCACCAGGAGGGTTAGTCACTAGGAGGGTTAGGGTTAGATACCAGGAGGGTTAGTCACCAGGAGGGTGAGGGTTGGTCCCCAGGAGGGTTAGTCAATAGGAGGGTTAGTCACAAGGAGGGTTAGGGTTAGTCAACAGAAGGGTTAGGGTTAGTCACTAGGAGGGTTAGGGCTAGTCACTAGGAGGGTTAGGGTTAGTCACTAGGAGGGTTAGGGTTAGTCAGCGGTCACTAGGAGGGTCAGGGTTAGTCAATTGGAGGGTTAGGGCTAGTCGCTAGGACGGTTAGGGTTAGTCACTAGGAGGGTTAGGGCTAGTCACTAGGAGGGTTAGGGTTAGTCACTAGGAAGGTTAGGGTTAGTCAGCGGTCACTAGGAGGGTCAGGGTTAGTCAATTGGAGGGTTAGGACTAGTCACTAGGACGGTTAGGGTTAGTCACTAAGAGGGTTAGGGCTAGTCACTAGGAGGGTTAGGGTTAGTCACTAGGAGGGTTAGGGTTAGTCAGCGGTCACTAGGAGGGTCAGGGTTAGTCAATTGGAGGGTAAGGGCTAGTCACTAGGACGGTTAGGGTAAGTCACTAGGAGGGTTAGGGTTAGTCAACAGGGTTAGGGTTTGAGTTTTGCTCGTACCTCAATGACAGCCAGTGTGCTGTTCAGCTTTTGCCGCGCCTCCTCCTCCTCCTCCTTCTGCTGCTCCTCCTTGGTGCCGCCTGGCGCCTCGCCGTCGTAGGAGACCCCGAAGCTCAGGGAGATCTGCATGGAGCCGAAGCGGTTGTGGAAGTTGTTGAAACACATCTGGTAGAAACCTGGGGACACGGGGACAGGGTTACAACTTCCTCACCCTCACCCTAACCCTCACCCTAACCCTAGCCCTAACACTCACCCTAACCATCACCCTAACCCCCTGAGTGACAGAGGGTGAGGGTTAGGCTGAGGTTTAGGTTAGCCTTAACCCTGACCCTAACCCTCATCCTGTGATTCCCCTGAGGTTGGCCCTGACCCGGGGACAGGGAGACATCCTCAGGATTACGTTGGTTAGCTAGGTATCAGGTTAGAGATGGTAAGTTAGGTATCAGGTTAGAGATGGTAAGCTAGGTATCAGGTTAGAGATGGTTAGTTAGGTATCAGGTTAGAGATGGTAAGTTAGGTATCAGGTTAGAGATGGTAAGTTAGGTATCAGGTTAGAGATGGTTAGTTAGGTATCAGGTTAGAGATGGTTACTTAGGTATCAGGTTAGAGATGGTTAGTTAGGTATCAGGTTAGAGATGGTTAGTTAGGTATCAGGTTAGAGATGGTTACTTAGGTATCAGGTTAGAGATGGTTAGTTAGCTATCAGGGTAGAGATGGTAAGTTAGGTATCAGGTTAGAGATGGTTACTTAGGTATCAGGTTAGAGATGGTTAGCTAGGTATCAGGTTAGAGATGGTTAGTTAGGTATCAGGGTAGAGATGGTAAGTTAGGTATCAGGTTAGAGATTGTTAGTTAGGTATCAGGGTAGAGATGGTAAGTTAGGTATCAGGTTAGAGATGGTTACTTAGGTATCAGGTTAGAGATGGTTACTTAGGTATCAGGTTAGAGATGGTTGGTTAGGTATCAGGTTAGATATGGTTAGTTAGGTATCAGGTTAGAGATGGTTAGTTAGGTATCAGGGTAGAGATGGTTAGTTCACCCGTTTCCTCCGTCTTGAAGTCCACCTGACCGGAGGCGTCGTCCACAGTGGACACGAGCAGACTGCTGGGAGAATTCACCGTCACCGAGAGATGGCTGTCATGGCCGACGCCCGTCACCCAGAGGACCTGAGGGAGGACAGGGAGAGTCACCCAGAGGACCTAGGTAGGGCTAGCTAAGGCTAGGTAAGGCTAGGTAGGGCTAGCTAAGGCTAGGTAGGGCTAAATAGAATAAGGTAGGACTAGGTAATGCTAGGCGGGGTTAGGTAAGACTAGGTAGGGCTAGGTAAGTCTAGTTAGGACTAGGTAAGGCTAGGTAGTGCTAGGTAAGGCTAGGTAGGATTAGGTAAGGCTAGGTAAGACTAGGTAAGACTAGGCATGGGCTAGGTAGGATTAGGTTAAGCAAGGTTGGGCTAGGTAGGATTAGGTAAGGCTAGGTAGGACTAGGTAGGGCTAGGTAGGATTAGGTTAGGCTAGGTAGGGCTAATTAAGGCTAGGTAGGATAAGGTAAGGCTAGGTAGGGCTAGGTAAGGCCTTACCTGGAAGCTGAGGTAGAAGGTCTCTCCCTTGTGGGCGAAGTGCCAGAAGCAGTCCTGCCCGGAGCCGTGGAGGACCACTGAGAAGTCGTACTGGTCCTGGCCCCAGAACAGGTCCTGGTCCGTCATACCCGGGTTCAAGTCTTTCGAGGGTCCAGGACTGGCAGGACCCACCAGGACCAGGACCACCACGAGGAGACACGAGGGGAGCTGGGGAGCCATACTGGAGGTCTACTACTAGTGCTAGTTAATTCTACTAGTACTTAATAGTACTAGACTATTGCTGTCGACTGTCGTTCCCTCGTCCGACTGGCAGCACTGGAGACGAGCTGATGATTGACCTGCTGGGAACATCTGGTCCACTCTCACACACAATCTCTCTCTTACACACAGTCAGAGAGTGTGAGTGAGTGAATATAGGTAACCACACACACACACACACACACACACACACACACACACACACACAGTGACACAGAGAGAGAGAGAGACGCAGAGAGAGAGAGAGAGACGCAGAGAGAGAGAGAGAGAGAGAGAGAGAGACGCAGAGAGAGAGAGAGAGAGAGAGAGACGCAGAGAGAGAGAGAGAGAGAGAGAGAGAGAGAGAGAGAGAGAGAGAGAGAGAGAGAGAGAGAGAGAGAGAGAGAGAGAGAGAGAGAGAGAGAGAGAGAGAGAGAGAGAGAGAGAGAGAGAGAGAGAGAGAGAGAGAGAGAGAGAGAGAGAGAGAGAGAGACACAGAATGAGAGAGACACAGTAAGGACAAACAGAGCCCTGTCAAGTTTTGTCCCGGCATCCATAAGACTCTTGAATGGTTTAACCCCTCCTTGAACTGTATCCTCTTGTTTTAATACCTGGAATCGTTTTAAATTATTTATTTATTTATCCTCCACTATGGAGGTACTAATACTATTTATTTATTAGGCTTAGGCAAGGATTTTTATTTTTATTTTCTGCAGGGCTGATGGTGTATGTTTGCGAGTGTGTGCGTGTTTTTCTTTTGTTTATTGTATGTACTGTTGGGTATGGACACACCCTGCTGCTCCTCCACATCTGAAGTTCCTAACGGAAAAATAAAGTAATTTGAATTTGAATTGAACAGAGAGTGAGACAGAGACAGAGAGAGAGAGAGAGAGAGAGAGAGAGAGAGAGAGAGAGAGAGAGAGAGAGAGAGAGAGACTCCCGTGTGATTGGCACTTAGAGACCGAGGAAACCAGCTCAACCAAATCATGAACTTTAATTCCCAGATCAGTGAATTATAATACAGACAAACATTTGGCAGTGACTTCAATTGAACACAATCCGCAGCAAATACAAATTCTGTTAAGAAAATAATGAAGGCGACCTGTGATAATTAGGCAGCAATTTTAAAAAAGGTCTAAAACACCTTAATGAGCCTCAACTCTGGGGGAGTGGAGCCGATCACTCTTAAGTCAGAACGCTGAATTCACTTAAGAATGTTATCTGAAATCCACTTTCGGCTACACCTGCAGATTTTAGGATTAGAAATAAGATTCAGGCTTTAGTTTGCTTGTTTCTTAATGAGTTTCCTCGTTAAGAGACAGTGTGACAGTGACAGGTCACATTAAATCCAACCTCCAACCTACATCATCCACTAAAAATGCAAAACTCTTTCATTAAATAACTAAAAACCAAGAGCAGCTGGGACCCCAACTAACTCACTAACTAACTCACTAACAACTACCTACAGCAGCTACTGCAGTCAGATCTAAACACTGACCTGCTCCAGCATGTGCTCTAGGCCCGGTCTGGACCACGCGGTCAGGACCCAGTAGGGTCTGGACCCAGTAGGATCTGGACCCAGCGGAGGGGGTCTGGACCCAGTGGTCTGGACCCAGCAGAGGGGGTCAGGACCCAGTAGGGTCTGGACCCAGCAGAGGGGGTCCATCCCTTTTAATGTTGCTACTGGAAAAGTGCATGAGGAGCCTCCAGCAGTCTGGAGGCAACATGGGAGGGAGGGGGAGGGAGAGAGGGAGGGAGGGAGGGGGGAGGGAGTGGGAGGAGAGACTGGTCCGGGCCCAAGGGGCCAGTCAGGGCGCTGACGGGGTTGATGTCATCGTCAGTGTACAGGGGTCATGGGGGTCATGGGGTTCACGTGGGTCATGGGGGTCATGGCTCACGCTTGGGGGTGACGTAGAACCCTGGCACACGGAGTCTTCAGTCCGGAGTCCGGCAGTGGCTGGACCAGCAGATGGACCAGGGGCGATGGAGGTGGTGGGGAGGGAGTCGGAGTTGGTGGGGGTTGGGGAGGTTGAGGTGGTGATGGGGGAGGAGGTGGAAGTGGCGGTTGGGTAGGTGGTGGTGGGGGAGGTGGAGGTGGTGGTGCTGGCAGTGGTGGGGGAGGTGGAGGTGGTGGTGGGGGAGGTGGTGGTGGTGGTGGTGGTGGTGGGGGCGGTGGTGCTTGGGGAGGGCGAGGTGGTGCTTGGGGAGGTGGAGGTGGTGGTGGTGGTGGGGGTGGTAGTGGTGGGGGAGGTGGAGGTGGTGATGGGGGAGGTGGAGGTGGTTGTGGGGGAGGTGGAGGTGGTGGTGGTGGGGGTGGTAGTTGTGGAGGTGGTGATGGGGGAGGTGGAGGTGGTGATGGGGGAGGGGGTGCTGGGGGAGTTGGAGGTTGGGGTGGGGGTGTGAGCGGGGCTGGGGGTGGAGATTGGGTTGGAGCTGGAGGAGGGGGTGGAAGTATGGGTGGTGGAGGTGGAGGCGGGGGAGGTGGGGTTGGGGGTGGTATCGGAGGTCCCACGGAGACGGGGCGGTTGGGTGTGAGAGTCTGAGGAGGGGGGCTGGAGGGGGGCGGGGGGGTCCACGGGGCCACGTCTCTCATCTCCCCCCAGGGGTGGAGGTATGGGGTCTGCCTGGGTCCCGGGCGGGTCCTGGGGGTCCGGCCCTTGCGGCCCGGGGGGGTCCAGGGTCACGGAGCGACCCAGGGGCCGTGTTCTCGCCCTGGACTCTGAGGGTCCGAGCGGATCTCCGCCCCCCACCGTCTCCCTCCTGGTCAGCCGGCGGCCCCCCTGAGGGCCCCCCTGAGGGCCCTGTGGAGCACAGCAACACTTCAGGAACCAAGCATAGCTAACACTAGCCACATAGCACAAGGTGGTAGAATGGCAGTGAGTGTTAGCGCAGCACTGGCTGGTAGAATGGCATTGTGTGTTAGCACAGAGATGAGTTTTATTGTCATGGTCTAAGTTAGCTTAGCGGAGGTTTTGAGCTTAGCGGTGTCAGAATAACGGTGGGTGTTAGCATGCGTTAGCTGTGATGGTGGCACCTTGCTGCGGCCCAGAGAATCTCTTCTTACCGCCTCCACCCTGAAGGAAATAAAGAAACCTTCAGCCTCCACCCGAAAGCAGTTTACACCACCAGGGGGAGACACCACCAGGGGGAAACACTTTACACCACCATGGGAAACACATTACAGCCCCAGGGGAAACTCTTTACACCACCACGGGGAAACTCTTTACACCACCACGGGGAAACACTTTACACTACCAGGGGAGGAAAATCTTTACGCCAGCAGGGGAAACACTTTACACCAAAAGGGGAAACACTTTACACCACCAGGGGGGGGAAAACTTTACACAACCAGGGGGGGAAACACTTTACACAACCAGGGGGCAACACTTTACACTACCAGGGGGCAACACTTTACACTACCAGGGGGGGGGAACTTTACACCAGCAGGGGGCAACACTTTACACTACCAGGGGGGGGGACCTTACACCAGCAGGGGGCAACACTTTACACTACCAGGGGGGGGGAACTTTACACCAGCAGGGGGGAAACACTTTACACCACCAGGGGGCGACATTTTACACCACCAGGGGGAGAAACCCTTCAACACCACTTAACACACTTTACACCACCACGGGGGGGGGGGGGACTTTACACCAGCAGGGGGCAATACTTTACACCACTGGGGGGGAAACACTTTACACCAAGGAAAACACGTTACACCCCAAGGGTGCAACACTTTACACCGCCGGGGGAAACACTTTACACCACCAGGGGGAAACACTTTACATCCCAAGGGGGAAACACTTTACACCCCGAGGGGTGTGTAAAGGGTTATGGTTTAAAAACAGACCTGCAGACTTCCTGTTGGCGCCGTCGGCCATCTTGTTTCAGCCGTTGGACAAAGGAGTGAGCTAAGAGTGAACAAAGTTATTACTAAGGAGTGAACTGAGAGTTGAATTGTGTCACTTTAATATCTATCTGAACTATCAAACATACAGTATAAGGTGTCGACCGCTCCTTACCCAGAATGCCTCTGGGAACAGAGAGAAGTTTGATTGGCTCTTCATCTGCCGAGAGTCCGGACGCTTTCTGAAGAACGCGAACGATCTCAGTGTTCTGAAAAAGAGGATACTACTCACTAAAAATACTATATACTACTAAAGTTTAACTAAACACTACATATACTACTATATACACTAGTATACACCACATATATTACTATATACACTACTACATATACTACTATACACTACATATACTACTATACACAAGTAAACACCTCATATACTACTATACACTACTAAACACGACATATACTCCGAAATAAACACCTATGTATACTACTAAATACACTACTATATATACTACATATACTGCCATATATACTAGGGCTGCTCGATTATGGAAAAAATCATAATCACTATTATTTTGGTCAATATTGAAATCACGATTATCCAAACGATTATTTTTGAGATTCAAAACATGATGTATTTATTCAGCATGTCTCTCCCCAAAACACTTTGTAACTGAGAACTT
Organism: Gadus morhua; assembly: GCF_902167405.1. Classification (NCBI taxonomy): domain Eukaryota; kingdom Metazoa; phylum Chordata; class Actinopteri; order Gadiformes; family Gadidae; genus Gadus; species Gadus morhua. The sequence continues at coordinate 13,079,947 of NC_044056.1, read as the reverse complement.
TCGCCTTAAAAAAATACACAAAATGGTCAAAAAATATGTTAAAAAGGAAAAAGAAACTACGTTTCGTCTTTATTTTTTACATGAAAAAGTAGTTAGGTTACTGTATTATTGCGTTACTTACTTTGTTACGTGTTACACACAACACTGTCTACCATCACATGGCAATGTCAAAATCCATACCGTAGAGCAAATTCACACCGGTATACTTTCTAAACCTTTTGTACCGTACTCCCCTACTACATGTTCTACTATCTATACACTACTATACATACGTCACAGGTCAGAGTTCACAGGTTCGATGCCCACCTTGCCTCCCAGCTGGAGGGCGGAGTCTAGCGGGGTCTTGTGCTGGCGATTTCTCAGGTGGGCTGAGGCCCCGCCCCCCAGCAGCAGCTCCACCAATCCCAGGTGACCTCCGCGCACTGCCTCATGCAGCGCTGAACTGCCCTCAGCGTTCTCCACATTCACCCACGCCCCGCTCTGGGGAGGGAGACACTAGGTTACTACAGAGACAGAGACTTAGTTACTACAGCTAAAGAGAGAGAGAGAGAGAGAGAGAGAGAGAGAGAGAGAGAGAGAGAGAGAGAGAGAGAGAGAGAGAGAGAGAGAGAGAGAGAGAGAGAGAGAGAGAGAGAGAGAGAGAGAGAGAGAGAGAGAGAGAGAGAGAGAGAGAGAGAGAGAGAGAGAGAGAGAGAGAGAGAGAGAGAGAGAGAGAGAGAGAGAGAGAGAGAGAGACTACCACCTCGAGCAGGATCTGGGCGATGTCCAGGTGTCCTCTCATGCAGGTGTTGATCAGAGGAGTGTTGCCATAGTGATCTTTCTTATTCAGCTTAGCCCCGCCCTCTAGCAACAGACGCACAACCTGACAACACACACACACCTGATCATTAGAGTGCTGATGGTCTCCAGTTCAAACCACTGGACACACACAGACTCTTCTAGTTCTAGTTAGTAGAGTCTCCTCTAGTTCTAGTTAGTTGAGACTCCTCTAGTTCTAGTCCTAGTTCGTAGCAGGTACCTGTGTGTGTTGGTTCTGGCAGGCCAGGTGAAGGGGCGTGGCCAGCTGGGTGGTGCGTGCATTAAGCTCCGCCCCGTGGCGGGCCAGGAGGCGGACCAGGGTGGCGTGGCCGTGCAGAGAGGCCACATGGAGCGGGGAGAAGCCGTCGGCGTTGGCGCTGTTCACCCACACACCGCCGCACTGCATGCTGGGAGCCTGGCACACACGATGTGGTTAAGATTACACTTATGTAGTCTCGTTGTACGTTGAATAGTGATGTGTAAGTTGTGTAGGGTGTGTAGGTTGTGTGGTGATGTGTAGGTTGTGTAGTGATGTGTAGGTTGTGTAGTTTGTGTAGTGAATTGATGTGTGGTGATGTGTAGGTTGTGTACTGATGTGTAGGTTGTGTAGGCTGTGTGGTGATGTGTAGGTTGTGTAGGTTGTGTGGGGATGTGTAGGTTGTGTAGGTTGTGTGGTGATGTTTAGGTTTTGTGGTGATGTGTAGGTTGTGTAGTGATGTGTGATGATGTGTAGGTGGTGTACTGATGTGTAGGTTGTGTAGGTTGTGTGGTGATGTGTAGGTTGTGTACTGATGTGTAGGTTGTGTGGTGATGTGTAGGTTGTGTACTGATGTGTAGGTTGCGTAGGTTGCGTAGGGATGGGGTGTGTAGTGAGTGTGTAGCAGCAGGAGTGTACCTTGTGTGTGTTGGGGGTGCAGGCTGGACATTGGCACAACGGGTGGCAGAGGGGGGGGCTTGGAGGGGGCTGGCCCCGCCCTTGATCTTCCTCCTCCCACTCCAACAGGTAGCGCACCTACACAAACACAGGCATTCATATTATACCGCTACCTGACAGACAGACCGACATGAAGACAGACATGCAGACAGACAGACGTCTCACCATCTCCAGATCACCATCAGCCACAGCACGCAACAGCTTCTCCACCTGTCAATCAGACAAACACTTCCTGTCAATCACACAGAGTCACATGAGGAGAATGCTATCAGAAAAGGGGAGGACCTTGTGTGTTGGGCGGGGCTTACCTCTCGGTGACGGACAGGGTGAGGGTCTGGTCTGGGGTCAGAGGTTAGAGAGAGGACGCTACCGCTAGCACTACGGCTACCGCTAGCACTACGGCTACCGCTAGCACTACGGCTACCGCTCGCACTACGGCTACCGCTGCTGTCTGGAGTACGAGTCCAGCTGCCTGGGGACTGAACAAGCAACATACACAGATATGTACTGAAGCTCATGATATGTACCAGTATATACATATACACATCATTCACCATAAAGACATGTATATTTATACACATCACGTACCATAAAGACATGTATTTATCCGTACACATATAATCATGCATCATGTACTATAAAGACATGTATTTATACACATGTATCATGTACCATGAAGACATTTATTTGTAAACATATAATACTGTATCATGTACTATAAAGACATGTATTTGTACACAAATAATCATGTATCATGTACTATATAGCATCAATACAGATAAGGTGCGTCAGGTGACTCACATTTCGCCCCCGCAGTCCAGACAGTGTTTGGGGCGACTCCAGCAGAGCTACAACCTACACACACACACACACACACACACACACACACACACACACACACACACACACACACACACACACACACACACACACACACACACACACACACAGAGACACACACACACAAAGATTCAAATACATACACCCCATGCACACACATTGACAAACACACATACACCAAGACACACACACTACACACACAAACAGAGACACACGCACACACACACATACAACGCACAAACCAACACATGCACACACACACACGCGCTGTTTGACCACCAGCACACACCAACACACATGGTTGGACCAACTGAACCACCTCTCCTCAGTGAGTGAGGCTGTGTCACGTGATACTGTGTCATGTGATGCTGTGTCATGTGATGCTGTGAGGCTGTGTCAGGTGATGCTGTGTCATGTGATGCTGTGTGTCACGTGATGCTGTGTCATGTGATGCTGTGTCATGTGATGCTGTGTCATGTGATGCTGGGTCATGTGATGCTGGGTCATGTGATGCTGTGTCATGTGATGCTGTGAGGCTGTGTCACGTGATGCTGAGTGTCACGTGATGCTGTGTGTCATGTGATGCTGGGTCATGTGACCTTGGTGTTGAGGGCGAGGCTGAGGGCGGTCTCCCTCCTGTGGTTGAGCAGGCTGGGCCGCGCCCCGTTCTCCATCAGCACCCCGACCACGCCCTGGTAGCCCCAGCGGGCGGCCAGGTGCAGCGCCGTGTCGCCGCGCCCGTTGGCCACGTCCAGGCGGACCGCCCGCACCTCGAAGTACACCAGCGCCTTCACACACTGACACACACCCCTGGTCACTATGGTTATCTGGAGCCACGTGCACACATCATCATGTATCATGTACCATAAAGACATGTATTTGTGATCTTATGATCATGTATCATGACCATAAAGACATGTATTTGTACACTCATGATCATGTATCATAAAGACATGTATTTATTTTGGACACATATAATCATGCTTCATGTACTATGAAGACGTGCGTGTGTGTGCGACCGTGTGTGTGTGTGTTTGTGCCCTACGTCCTCGTGGCCGTGCGTGCACGCCAGGTGCAGAGGGGTGTTCCCACAGTCGTCCTGCGCCTCAGTGTTGGCCTTGTAGTGGAGGAGGAGGAGCTAGAGAGAGAGACGCACACCTCATTACACACTAATACACACCGCCAGGTCACACCGCCACTAACACACTGGAGAGAGACACACACACACCTCACTACACACTAACACACACCTCCAGTACACACCGCCACTAACAAACTGGAGAGAGAGACACACACCTCACCACACACTAACACACACCTCCACTAACACAGATCTCACTACACAGTGACACAAACCCCCAGTACACACCTCACTTACACACTGGAGAGAGACACATACCTCACTAAACACACCTCTAGTAGAGAGACACACACCAAAACACACAAACCCACCACTAACACACACCTCATTAACACATTTCCACTACAAACCTCACTGCACACCTCCACTAGATCTCAAAGTTCTTCAGTACTTATTATACTAATATCATAATATATATGTCATATATAATGTCCTTATTATATATTTATAACCGTATATATTTATTTAGACCAGTGATGAAAAGTTTGACATTAAAGAACAAAGACAGCAGTGAGTCTAGTGTTGACAAACTGTACAGAGTGGTGGATAAGCTGAGAGAGGAGTGAGACAAGTTAACCTCTGGAAGAAGAGTGAGACAAGTTAACAAAAGGGAAAAGGGGGCTGGCTGTAGTCTTTTCGCTCGGTTCTCCGTCTCAACAGAAGGGCTAAAATGGAACTAAAAGACTACAATCAGCCCCCCTTTCCGTAATGAGCCAAATACCCGAGACAGGACCAATAGTCAAATTTTCGGTGTAAACCACTCTATTTCGTCCTAGACAGACCAGAAAGGAGGCTCAATGTTCAAAATACCGGAATTGTCCTTTAATAATGTTGGTGTTCATAATAACGTCAAAGTTAACAAAATATTAGTTAATTGGCCAATATTAATTGGCCAATAATTCTACGGCAGTACTACACTGATATTATATATATCTTTTAATACATTTATATATTATTAATTATTTTGTTGCTAGGCTAGTTGTGTTGCTGTCTTAATAAATAAGACATCTTCTAACCATTCATTAGCTTGGAATGATTATATTTTTATTCTCTCTGATGTTGTGAATCACATTAGAGAGACACCTTCACATGCGCTCTCTCTCTCTCTCTCTCTCTCTCTCTCTCTCTCTCTCTCTCTCTCTCTCTCTCTCTCTCTCTCTCTCTCTCTCTCTCTCTCTCTCTCTCTCTCTCTCTCTCTCTCTCTCGGAGGCGTGGTCTGACCGTGACCCCCTGATGACCCCGGCGGCAGGCCAGGTGGAGGGGGGTGTGGCCATGGAGCTCTGTGGCGTTGACCTCTGACCCACAGAGGACCAGGAAGTCGATCAGCTTTGCTTGACCTGACACAAGCACACAAAAATGAACAAACACACACATTAACACACAAATGAACACACACACACTAACCACGGCTCATGGAGGACAGGAAGTGACTCACCGCACAGGGCGGCCATGTGGAGGGGGGTGTGGCCTTGCTCGCCCCTGGAGCGAGAGGTCACTACAGACGGGTCGCTCACACGCCTACAATAAGATACACGCACAATATATATACATGAGAGAGAGAGAGAGAGAGAGAGAGAGAGAGAGAGAGAGAGAGAGAGAGAGAGAGAGAGAGACAGAGACAGAGACAGAGAGAGAGAGAGAGAGAGATTACCCGGAGAGCTGGAGGTCACAGAGGTGACAGGAGCAGAGAGGATGACACGTCCTCAGATCTTCATCACTACGGAGAATCCTCCGCACATCCTCTTCCTCACCCCGCGCGATGTGCTATACACACACACACACACACACACACACACACACACACACACACACACACACACACACACACACACACACACACACACACACACACACCACTCCATTGTGTTGGGGTCTCAGTGTGGGGGTCTCAGTGAGGGGGCCAGTGTGGGGGTCAGTGTGGGGGTCAACGAGGGGGTCAGTGAGGGGGTCAGTGGGTGTCAACGAGGGGGTCAGTGGGGGACAGTGGGGGTCAGTGAGGGGGTCAGTGAGGGGGTCAGTGGGGGTCAATTAGGGGGTCAGTGAGGGGGTCAGTGGGGGTCAGTGAGGGGGTCAGTGGGGGTCAGTGGGGGGGTCAGTGAGGGTCAATGTGGGGGTGAGTGGGGGTCAGTGGGGGGGGGTCAGTGGGGGTCAGTGTGGGGGTGAGTGGGGGTCAGTGGGGGGGTCAGTGGGGGGGTCAGTGGGGATCAGTGAGGGGGTCAGTTGGGGTCAGTGTGGGGGTCAGTGAGGGGGGTCAGTGTGGGGGTGAGTGGGGGGGGTCAGTGTGGGGGTGAGTGGGGGGTCAGTGAGGGTCAGTGTGGGGGTCACCTGCAGCAGGCGGTCCACGGGGGTCTGGGTGCTGAACAGGACGCAGTCTGGCTGCCCAGGAACCTGTGGACACAACGAGACCGGCTGGAACCAGTTCAGTCCTGAACTCACAGCTTCAACACATCGGGTTGAGTCAGTGAGTGAGTGAGGGAGTGAGTGAGTGAGTGAGTGAGTGAGTGAGTGAGTGAGTGAGTGAGTGAGTGAGTGAGTGAGTGAGTGAGTGAGTGAGTGAGTGAGTGAGTGAGTGAGTGAGTGAGTGAGTGAGTGAGTGAGTGAGTGAGTTGGTGAGGCTCCTACCCGCGCTGCGTGGTTGAGTCTCCCCAGGCTGATGAACTCCACGGCCGCCATGAAGGTGCTGAGGCAAAAGCTGAGCTCCTCCCCCCCACACACACACACACTGAAGCTCTTGATGTAGCTCAGGTTAGACACCCTACGGAGCGCACACACGCGTGCACACACACATACACACACAAAGTCACACACACAGTCGCACAAACCAATATTCAAGCTATTACATTGAACCTCTTCCAGCTCAGTCACAATCTTGAACTAAAACGGGGGTCAGGGTTATTATGAGGGTTCAGAGGTCAGAGGTCAGGGCCTACCAGTTAGGGATGTCTGTCTTGAGGAGGAGGAAGAGGATGGTCGAGAGCAGCTGGTCAGTGTCTACCGCCTCCATGTTGACTGTAGGAGAGACTTAACATCACCAACTATAACTAACTATACATGACCACACTATAACTATACATGACCATACTATATCTCACTATACATGAAAATACTATAACTAACTATACATGACCACACTATAACTATACATGACCATACTATATCTCACTATACATGACAATACTATAACTAACTATACATGACCACACTATAACTATACATTGACCACACCATAACTGTACATGACCATACTATAACTATACAGGACCATAGTATAACTATACACGACCATACTATAACTATACATGACTATATTATAGCTAACTATACATGATCACCCTATATCTAACTATACATGACCATACTATAACTATACATGACCTTACTACAATTAACTATACATGACCATACTATAAATTTACATGACCATACTATAACTAAGAGACTTTACATTCAATACTGCCTCATCACTAAAAGTACTGCCTCATCACTACAAGTACTGCCTCATCACCACAAGTACTGCCTCATCACTACAAGTACTCCCTCATTACTACAAGTACTGCCTCATTACTACAAGTACTGCCTCATCATTATAAGTACTGCCACTGATAACCAGTCAGTCCTACAGTAGAACCTCTGTCCTCTCCACTGATATCCAGGCCTACAGTAGACCCTCTGTCCTCACCACTGATAACAAGTCAGACCTACAGTAGAACCTCTGTCCTCTCCACTGATAACCAGGCCTACAGTAGAACCTCTGCCCTCTCCACTAATAACCAGGCTTACAGTAGACCCTCTGTCCTCTCCACTAATAACCAGGGGCCGTATTCACAAAGGATTTTAGGGCTAAAAGTAGGTCCTAACTGGCGAATTTAGGAGTAACTCCTAAAAATAATGGGCGTGTCACTCTTAAATTTAGGACTCCTAACTTTTTTCACTAAGAGCAATTCACAAAGTATTTTAGGACTAAAAGTAGCACCTAAGTCTAGGAGAGCTTAAAAGTCCTCAAGAGGACTCCTAACTCAGTAAGACCTATTCACAAAGAATCGTAAATGCCTGCGAGACGAAATGTTAGGGTATTAAACTTGTTGTGGAGTTAATCGCAATGCAATAACATCCCCGACTAACAGGAATAATCCGATTAGTCCCGAAATAAAATGTTTGGCCACACTACGTTATTTAGCAACAGGTGAAATGCAACTTTTCAATGCCGACGATTTAAAAATATCGCAACCATCAGTCAGCCGTGCCATAAACTTTCCTTTGGACATTCAACAATTACACAGGATCAAAGCCAACTTCATGGCAATTGCAGGTATGCCCGGTGTGGTCGGTGCTATTGACGGAACGCACATAAAAATAATTGCGCCATCAAAAGACGAGGACGTGTTCGTCAATAGGAAGAAAGTGCATTCCATCAACACGCAGGTTGTTTTTGATATAAATTTTAACATAGCCTACTGGATGTTGTTGCAAAGTGGCCTGGATCTTCAGCTACCCATGATTAGCGCATTTTAATGGAGAGCGGTCTGAGGCAGCTTTTTGAGATGTACCAGTTGGGTGTCACTTGCTGGGAGACAGTGACTATCAATGCAAGACGTGGCTCTAGACACCCTACCTCAATCCACAACCGGGAGCGCAGTTAAAGTATAACATGTAAGTGATCACGCATATTACGCTTAGTCCTACGTGTAAAACACATCGTATTGGCTCTTTGACGCCTTTTATTTGTCGAATCCATATTTATTATTGTTTACTGATTTCTTCCATATATGCTAGAGCACACAAACATACACGAAATGTTGTGGAGAGAGGAATTGGGCAGATGAAACGTCGGTTCATGTCCTCCACGGCGAAATACGCCTCACCCCAGAGAGGGCAAGCACAGTCATTACTGTATGTGCCATTCTACACAACCTCTGCAAGCGGAGGAACATTCCACAGCCAGACGATGATGATGATGGCGATCAACATGACAATGAATTTGGCCGTGTGGAACCGAGTGGACTGGCATTTAGGGATCACTTTGAAAACACATTTTAGGTAAACACCTTGGCACAAATCAGTCTACACTTGTGTAGTTCATAACATTTCTTTTCTTTTAAATTGTACGTATTTTTATTGTTATGCTTTCTCTCTCTCTCTTGAACGTGCAGGCTACAACGTCATTATCGTCGTCTGCACAAAATTGTCATCATGCGTGTATTCTGCTAACTGCACTACAACTACTTAATAGGGATTCATTTCTAGCCTAGGCTATTTCCTTGTTTTTCGGTGATTGGTTGTTCAGACGAGCCCACTGAATCACCGAAAAACAAGGAAATAGCCTAGGCTAGAAATGAATGCTTCGAACTGCCTGCTTCTAAACTCGTGCACGAGAATTGACGTAATCCATAGCAACGGCGCGTCACTCTTAGTTCACTCTTTGTGATTTATCCTTAGTAAGAGTAGGTCTCAGCGGCTTTGTGAATAACTTTTAAGAAAAAACTCCTACGTAAAATGTTTTATCGCGAGTTAGGAGCACTCCTAGCGGTAAGATAAAATGCTTTGTGAATACGGCCCCAGGCCTACAGTAGAACCTCTGTCCTCTCCACTAATAACCAGGCGTACAGTAGAACCTCTGTCCTCTCCACTGATCACCAGTCAGACCTGACTAATTCCTGTTTGTGCGTGTGCGTGTGCGTGTGTGTGTGTGTGTGTGTGTGTACCTGTGTGGTTGGGGGTGTGCAGCACGGTCATGATGACTCCTTGAAGACAGAGCAGTTTGAGAAGGGGCGAGGTGGACAAGTTCAGCTGGCTCAGCTGTCTCTTGGCTCGACTCAGGTCGGTGCTGTGAACAAACACAACCACTACCATAAACACAACCACTAGCATAAACACAACCACTACCATAAACACAACCACTAGCATAAACACAACCACTAGCATAAACACAACCACTAGCATATACACAACCACTAGCAAAAAAATGATGCAAATATGTGTTCAATGGAAATGCAGAGAAACATGAAGACATCGGGATAACAAAATAAGTGCTGTAACTTTGGCACATATAAACACTATACATTTAACCCGAAATGGGAGGAGTGGGGGGTCACTGGCAGCAGACGGTCGGAAACCATTGGTCGAGTGAGCTTCCCTCTGGGTGACCTCTGTGAACTGACCTCTTGGTGACCTCTAGTGAGCTTACCTCTGGGTGACCTCTAGTGAACTGACATCTGGGTGGGCTCTAGTGAGCTGACCTCTCGGTGACCTCTAGTGAGCTTACCTCTGGGTGATCTCTGTGAACTGACCTCTTGGTGACCTCTAGTGAGCTGACCTCTCGGTGACCTCTAGTGAGCTTACCTCTGGGTGATCTCTGTGAACTGACCTCTTGGTGACCTCTAGTGAGCTTACCTCTGGGTGACCTCTAGTGAACTGACATCTGGGTGAGCTCTAGTGAACTGACATCTGGGTGAGCTCTAGTGAGCTCTAGTGAACTGACCTGAGCTCAGTTTTCATCCCCACGTCGGCCGGCTGAAGGTCCTGTAGGGCCCTGGTGGTCTTGTTGAACGTTGCATCCTGCGCACACAGCACACACACACTATGAGACACCATTTGTAAGTAACCATTCACTCAGATACTCAATCAATCTGAATGAGAGATATATATATATATATATACACACACACACACGCACACACACACACACACACACACACACACACACACACACGATAACTAGGGACACATTGGATAATACACTACCTGGCTGGCCTCAAGACTCCCCATGAACTTAAAGAGCAGCTCATGGATACCATGATGGAGGTGGATCTAGAGAGAGGACAGGGGACACATTATACCATGATGGAGGTGGATCTAGAGAGAGGACAGGGGACACATTATACCATGATGGAGGTGGATCTAGAGAGGATAGGGGACACATTATACCATGATGGAGGTGGATCTAGAGAGAGGACAGGGGACACATTATACCATGATGGAGGTGGATCTAGAGAGGATAGGGGACACATTATACCATGATGGAGGTGGATCTAGAGAGAGGACAGGGGACACATTATACCATGATGGAGGTGGATCTAGAGAGAGGACAGGGGACACATTATACCATGATGGAGGTGGATCTAGAGAGGATAGGGGACACATTATACCATGATGGAGGTGGATCTAGAGAGAGGACAGGGGACACATTATACCATGATGGAGGTGGATCTAGAGAGAGGACAGGGGACACATTATACCATGATGGAGGTGGATCTAGAGAGAGGACAGGGGACACATTATACCATGATGGAGGTGGATCTAGAGAGGACAGGGGACACATTATACCATGATGGAGGTGGATCTAGAGAGAGGACAGGGGACACATTATACCATGATGGAGGTAAATCTAGAGAGAGGACAGGGGACACATTCAGTGGACGGACAGGAAGAGACATTGGACACAAGGATGTTCAACAGACAAACCTCCAGCGCCTGCTTGATGAGCCTCATCTGGGCCTCCTGCCGGGACAGGAGCTTCTAGAAGACAGGAGAGGAAGATTACGAGGAGACTAACGAGGAGGAGGGGGACTAACGAGGAGGGGAGGAGACTAACGAGGAGGGGAGGAGACTAATGAGGAGGGGACTAACGAGGAGGGGAGGAGACCAAGGAGGAGGGGAGGGGACTAAGGAGGAGGGGAGGAGACTAACGAGGAGGTTACTAACGAGGCGGGGAGGAGACTCACAGGGAGGGGAGGAGACTAACGAGGAGGGGAGGAGACTAAAGAGGAGGGAGGGGACTAAGGGATGACTGACGACTCACCAGGCGAGGGTCCCTCAACAGACACTGGAGACATTTGTTGTAAAGAGCGTTCACTGCATCCTAGGAAGGAGGAAGGGAACCCTTAATGCTACGATACTAAACTAGGCTTAGACCATGTGATATTATAGCTAGCGTTGTTATCATCTCGCACACACACATCTTTGGAACACATACTTTGTCCAAGTGATAGTGAGTCTTAACATGTGGTGTTAGTTAGTCCTGTTCTAGTGATAGTGAGTCCAACCAGGTGGTGGTGTTAGTTAGTCCTGGTGATAGTGAGTCCTACCAGGTGGTGGTATTAGTTAGTCCTGGTGAAAGTGAGTCCTACAGGTGGTGGTCTGGGGTTAGTTAGTCCTGGGGTCCTGCGACCCTAATGTGGAAACTCTCTTTGTTGTTAAGTCCTTTTTATTTGACTAGAGAATTCGGGTGTATTTTACTCTTGGTTTTATACGTGCCTCCCAGCGGCAAAATGTCACTGGCAACTGGAACAATATCGGACTGTGTTCATGAATTAGAACTCAATTACCCCGACGCACCGGAAATAGTGCTCGGGATTTGAATCAGTGATGTCTGGAGACTATGCTAGCTGGATTTGAACAGTATATTAAAAAAACAAAAAACAGAAAAGACAATATCTTGGACCAACGCTTTGTAAACCTCAAAGGCGCTTATGCATCCAAGTGTAAGCCATACATATTGAATTCGGATCACAATGTTGTGCACATGATTCCAGTGTACAAGACTAAACTTAAGAGAAGTAAACCCAAAAAGAGGACATGGACAAATGAACATAAAGAACAACTGAAACCTTTTTTTGAACTGACAGACTGGGACACTTTTCAGGAGGGTTCACTTAATGAAACAACTACAGTTACAAATGATTATATTGACTTTTGTCTTCAATTAGTTGTCCCCACCACGGAGATTAAAATATTCACAACAATAAATCATATGTAACTAAGGACATCAAATGTAATAAACACAAGGAAAGTGGCGTTCAAAAAGAAAGATTCTGGAGGGCTTAGACAGACAGAAAAATAACTGAAAATAAGATTAAGGGAAGCAAAACTGGCACACAGACAGCATCTAGAAGATGCTTAGAGAACTAATAACTCAAAAAAGGTGAAATCAATGAAATCAATGACAGGAATTTCATCATTTCATCTAAATCCATAGTAACAGATAATGAAGATGCTTCTGCCAACAAACTTAAAACTTTCTTTGCTAGATTTGAATCTCTAGATAATCCTGTCAAGTCCAAAGAAATTCTAATAACTGTTGTACCGGCTGCCTCTGACAGAATTGTCATCACTGTGGAAGATGTTAGGAATATATTACAGTGTACAACCACAAAGAAATCTGCAGGGCCGGATGAAACGCTTTTCTGTTGAGGAACTATGCAACCCATCTGTCTCCAGTGAGGCAACACATTTCAAGCTTCTGTTGACACACACAATGTCCCGCTGTCATGGAAAACTTCACATGTTAAACCTTTGCCCAAGATTCCATGTTCAAAGGAGTATAAGGATAATTATGAAAACTCTAGAAAGAATTCTGCTCCAACATTTCATCTGTACCACAGACAATAATCTCGACTCATATCAATTTGCCTATGAACAGGGCTGTGGCACGGAAGCTGTTACCTCTTTAGTTCATATTATTTCGAAACATTTAGACAAACCCAAGACCTATGCAAGAGCACTTTTTTTTTGATTTATCATCAGCCCTCAATACCCTTCAAGCAGACATTCTGGTAGCAAAAATGGTCCAGCAGGTCCTGAATCCATACCTAATACATTGGTAAGCTTAATTTCTCACCAACAGAGTACATTTTGTAAAGGTAAACAGACCCCTTTCATCTGCCATTACAACCAATGTTGGGGGCCCCCAGGGTTGTATGAATTTAGCTATGCTTTTTACGTTCTACAAAGATGATTGTCGTAGAGACACAGCAAAACAATTTATAATTGCTCACCAACACCAAGAAAACCGAGGAGATTGTATTTGGCATTCCGTTTCTCTTGTGATCCATGAAGAAAAAAATCAAGCAGTTGTCCTCATTTAGATACTGTACTTGGGGGTAACCATAGACCATCAGCTTCATGGAAAGACCACATTGACAAAATTTGCAATAAAACTAAACAAAGAATCTGGTTACTCCGCCGACTCAGATCTTTCAGAGCAAGTCAACCAATTCTTTATTATTTTTTTAGCCGTTATGATGAGATTTTTTCAGTACTGTAACACCACATGGCACAAGACTGTCTGCTTCTTAAAAATCAAAAATGCTCCACCAATTGAAAACCTGCTCAAAGATAATAGGTCAACCCCTCTAGAAACTTTATGAATCAGCCTACCAAAAAAACACACTGAGGTTGGCTAACAACATTTCCTCCAACCCTAACCACGTCCTAAACACAGAGTATAATCCACTACCATCTAACCGGAGATAGGGTTAGATAGGGTTCCAACATTCAAAAAGGTTAGACTGAAGCACTCTTTTGCTCAACAGTCAATCCTAGAACTGAACCAGGCACTAAATCCCAGACCGGTAGCCCGCTGATGGGCCTTTTATGTTGTCGTCTGTTGCTGTAATATCATGATCAATTTATGTATTTTATTTTAATTGCGGGTCCTGTCTTGATGTCCTGTTTTTGATGTCCGGCCCTGATGTCTTGTCTGTGATGTTTGTAAATAGAGCTGCTTAGGATGCAAGACAAATTTAAGAATTTTTCTGACGATAAAGTATTATCGTATCGTATCGTAGTTAGTCCTGGTGATAGTGAGTCCTACCAGGGGGTGGTCTGGTGTTAGTTAGTCCTGGTGATAGTGAGTCCTACCAGGTGGTGGTCTGGTGTTAGTTAGTCCTGGTGATAGTGAGTCCTACCAGGGGGTGGTCTGGTGTTAGTTAGTCCTGGTGATAGTGAGTCCTACCAGGAGGTGGTCTGGTGTTAGTTAGTCCTGGTGATAGTGAGTCCTACCAGGGGGTGGTCTGGTGTTAGTTAGTCCTGGTGATAGTGAGTACTACCAGGAGGTGGTCTGGTGTTAGTTAGTCCTGGTGATAGTGAGTCCTACCAGGGGGTGGTCTGGTGTTAGTTAGTCCTGGTGATAGTGAGTACTACCAGGAGGTGGTCTGGTGTTAGTTAGTCCTGGTGATAGTGAGTCCTACCAGGGGGTGGTCTGGTGTTAGTTAGTCCTGGTGATAGTGAGTACTACCAGGAGGTGGTCTGGTGTTAGTTAGTCCTGGTGACAGTGAGTCCTACCAGGTGGTGCTGTAGACCCCTCCCCTCCTGGTCCTTGAAGCCCAGACTGAAGGCTGCGATGAGGCGGTCTAGTTTGAGGGTTGGGGGTCCCAGGAAGTTACGGGCGTCCTCGGGGGTCCGGAGGCTGTAGGGGGTCCGGTCCGGCCCTGGGTCCCGCCCCGGGTCCGGGTCTTGCTGGGGGTCCAGCGGTCCGGCCAGACACAGCAGGCTGAAGCTCTGCTCGCGGTCGTTGTAGAACGTCTCCTCAAACAAGATGGCCACCGACACAGCGGGTTCGATCCCCAAGACAACACGCTGGTCACAGATACACACGTCCTACACAACAAAAAAACACACACACACACACACACACACACACACACACACACACACACACACACACACACACACACACACACACACACACACACACACACAGTAGAGCAGGGGGTTTGGTCAGCAGACACACGGTTAGGGTCAGGGTTAGTTAGTAAGGGTTAGTGTTAGTTAGTTAGGGTAAGGTTCAGGGTTAGCTGGTTTGTGTAAGGGTCAGTAAGTTAGGGTTGGGGTCAGGGTTAGTTAGTAAGGTGAGGGTCAGGGTTAGTTAGTTAGGGTTAGGGTGAGGGTTAGTTAGTTAGGGTCAGGGTTAGTTAGGGTCTGGGTTGGTTAGTTAGTTAGGGTAATAAGTCAGGGTTAGTCTGGGTTATTTAGTGAGCTAGTCAGGGTTTGATTGTTAGGGTTAGTTAGTAAGGGTCAGGGTTAGTTAGTTAGGGTTAGTTAGCTAGTAAGGGTCAGGGTTAGTTAGTTAGGTAAGGTCAGTCAAGGTTAGGGTTAGTGAGTCATTGTTAGTAAGTTAGCGTTAGTTAGGGTTAGGGTCGAGACAGCAGACCTACGCTTCCATCGGCGGTCTTGAAGCCATCCTCCACAGGAAGTAGAACGTAGCGGTCAAACCGTGGGGCCGCGTCCGTGCTGAGCGACACGCTGCCGGAACACGGAACCAGAACCTACAGGACAGGAAGTAGAACCCATCAACAGGAAGTAGAACCCATCAATAGGAGTTAGAACCCATAAAACCACTGGAGGTAGAAACAGTCATAGAGATTAGTTAGGGTTAGGGACTAGTTAGGGTTAGTTGTTAGGGTAAGGGAGTAGTTAGGGTTAGGAACTAGTTAGATTTAGGGACTAATTAGGGTGAGGGTTAGTTGTTAGGGTTAGGACTAGTTAGGGTTAGGGACTAATTAGGGTTAGGGTTAGTTCTAAGGGTTAGGGACTAGTTAGGGTTAGGGACTAGTTAAGGTTGGAATCCAAATGGATCACATCCGAAAGCTGATATTATACATCATATCGGTATCATATGAAGGTCTGAGAGCTGGGATATGGAGTGAAGGCGCATGAGGTTGGACTGCACTCTTCATATTTGTTCTTGTTAAGTGTGTGTGTGTGTGTGTGTGTTTGTCCTGCCCCCAACTGTGGCTTTACTGAAGCTTAAACTGCTGCCTCCAAATCCTCCAAAACTTTGTGATCTTCATCTTTCATGATCAGAGTGTTGTGATAATGTGTTGTGTGAAAATGTGTAACATGATAATGTGTTGCATGATAATGTGTTTTGTGATAATGTATTAAGTGATAATGTATTATCTGATGTGTGATAATGTGTTGTTTGATTATGTGCGATAATGTGTTGTATGACAATGTGTTGTGAGATAATGTATTGTGTGATAATGTGCTGTGAGATAATGTATTGCGTGATAATGTGTTGTGTGATAAAATGCGATAATGTGTTGTATGATAATGTGTTGTGTAATAATGTGTTGTGTAATAATGTGTTGTGTAATAATGTGTTGTGTGATAATATGTTGTGATAATGTGGTGTGTGATAATGTCTGTGTGATAATGTCTGTGATAATGCTTGTATGATAATGTGTTGTGTGAGAATGTCTGTGTGATAATGCGTGTGTGATAATGTGTTGTGTGATCATGTGTTTAATTATAATGTGTCGTGTGATAATGAGTTGTGTGATAATGTGTTTAATGATAATGTGTTGTGGGATAATGTGTGTGTGATAATGTGTTGTGTGATAATGTGTTGTGTGATAATGTGTTCAATGATAATGTGTTGTGTGATAATGTGTTGTGTGATAATGTGTTCAATGATAATGTGTTGTGTGATAATGTGTTGTGTGATAATGTGTTGTGTGATAATGTGTTTGAGTTGTGTGATAATGTGTTTAATGATAATGAGTTGTGTGATAATGTGTGTAATGATAATGTGTTGTGTGATAATGTGTTTAATGATAATGTGTTGTGTGATAATGGGTTGTGTGATAATGTGTTCAATGATAATGAGTTGTGTGATAATGTGTTGTGTGATAATGTGTTGTGTGATAATGTGTTCAATGATAATGAGTTGTGTGATAATGTGTTGTGTGATAATGTGTTTAATGATAATGTGTTGTGTGATAATGTGTTGTGTGATAATGTGTTCAATGATAATGAGTTGTGTGATAATGTGTTGTGTGATAATGTGTTTAATGATAATGTGTTGTGTGATAATGTGTTGTGTGATAATGTGTTTAATGATAATGTGTTGTGTGATAATGTGTTTAATGATAATGTGTTGTGTGATGATGGGTTGTGTGATAATTAGAGCTGTCAAGCGATTAAAATATTTAATCGTGATTAATCGCATTAATGTCATAGTTAACTCTAATTAATCGCGATTAATCACAAATTCTTTTTCTATGCTAAATATCCCTTAATTTTTTTGTCCCATAATTCTTCTCATTTTAATTCTCTTATCAACATGGTGAAGTGCATCGGCTTGCCTTGTGCAAATGATTTTTTATTGATAACAACATTGGCATATACACTGATCAAAACAGGACAAAAAAAGAGCCTATAGTTCAATTAAACGACTGCTTTGAACAAATGTCATTTGAACATAGCAGTCAGGCTACTGCTTCTTTGTTTTGAGGCAAAGAAAAAAAAAAAAAAAAAAAAAAAATTTTATAAAATAATTGCGTTAATCGCGCGATAAAAAAATTAACGCCGTTAAATTTGGTTTGCGTTAACGCCGTTAATAACGCGTTTAACTGACAGCTCTAGTGATAATGTGTGCAATGATAATGAGTTGTGTGATAATGTGTTGTGTGATAATGTGTTTAATGATAATGTGTTGCATGATAATGTGTTGTGTGATAATGTGTTTAATGATAATGTGTTGTGTGATAATGTGTTGTGTGATAATGTGTTCAATGATAATGTGTTGTGTGATAATGTGTTTAATGATAATGTGTTGTGTGATAATGTGTTGTGTGATAATGTGTTCAATGATAATGTGTTGTGTGATAATGTGTTTAATGATAATGTGTTGTGTGATAATGTGTTGTGTGATAATGAGTTGTGTGATAATGTGTTTAATGATAATGTGTTGTGTGATAATGTGTTGTGTGATAATGAGTTGTGTGATAATGTGTTTAATGATAATGTGTTGTGTGATAATGTGTTGTGTGATAATGAGTTGTGTGATAATGTGTTGTGTGATAATGTGTTGTGTGATAATGTGTTGTGTGATAATGAGTTGTGTGATAATGTGTTCAATGATAATGTGTTTAATGATAATGTGTTTAATGATAATGTGTTTAATGATAATGAGTTGTGTGATAATGTGTTTAATGATAATGTGTTTAATGATAATGAGTTGTGTGATAATGAGTTGTGTGATAATGAGCGACTCACCACCCCGTTGACCTGGGCGACGCGGCTGCAGAGGTCCGGCCGGCTCCGCTCCAGCTCCCGGTAGAAGGGGTTCCTCAGGAGGTCCTCGTCGTAGCCCGCCATGGGACAGCTGTCTGGGGGTCAGAGGGTCAAAGGTCACCGTCTGGGGGCCAGGGGGTCAAAGGTCACATTGAACCTCTGCCCACCTTCTGGCGGTCAGAGGGTCGAAGGTCACAAACGCTCTGGTCTGGTTCAAAGATCCTGCTGACTTAGTCTGCCCTAGTTAAGTGAGTCTACCCGAGTTACTGTATGTGAGTCTACCCTAGTTAAGTGAGTCTACCATAGTTAGTGAGTCTACCCTAGTTAAGTGAGTCTACCCTAGTTAAGTGAGTCTACCCGAGTTACTGTATGTGAGTCTACCCTAGTTAAGTGAGTCTACCATAGTTAGTGAGTCTACCCTAGTTAAGTGAGTCTACCCTAGTTAAGTGAGTCTACCTTAGTTAGTGAGTCTACCCTAGTTAAGTGAGTCTACCCTAGTTAAGTGAGTCTACCCTAGTTACTGTTTGTGTGTCTAACCTAGTTAGTTAGTCTACCCTAGTTAAGTTAGTCTACCGTAGTTAAGAGAGTCTACCCTAGTTAAGCAAGTCTACCCTAGTTAAGCAAGTCTACACTATTTAAGTTAGTCTACCCTAGTTAAGTTAGTCTACCCTAGCGAGTCTAGCGGTACCCCAGTCCTGGTCTGTCCTCTACTCTCAGAGGGCTGAAGACACTCGCCTCATGACCTCCTCCCACCTCCTTCTCATCATGGAACTAATCTGATAATTTGAACTGGAAATCATAAGATGTCTTCAGATCTTTCTAGTGATGTGATTGGTCCTACAGTTCAGGATCACACACACATGCATAAGCACACACACACACACACACACACACACACACACACACACACACACACACACACACACACACACACACACACACACACACACACACACACACACACACACACACACAAGAGAGGCATGCTGGGGATTCTCAAGAACTGAGGTCATGTGATCGTTCAGCTGAGGCCCGAAAACGATCCTAGGACCCCCGGCGCAGACCCATGTGACCCCCAACTTCCATACTATAGCAGCACACACACACACACACACACACACACACACACACACACACACACACACACACACACACACACACACACACACTATCAATATCCAGCATTAACAAGTCAATATCAATATCCAAGGTAACAATGTTGGTAACTATACTGGTAGATATACTGGTAACTATATAGGTATATACTCGGTCTGGCTCGGCAGGTGTTCCCAGATCAAACAACACACCTGATCAGAAGCGGATATCGAGTCCACGTTGGCGGTTAGTAGTGGGTCCTCCGCGTCAGATCGGGTCAGCGGTATCGAGTCCCGGTTAGACCGACCCGTTAGTAGCCGTTCGTACCGGGTCAGCAGATATCAAGTCCACGTTAGACTGTTGGTACCGGGTCCTCCGGGTCCTACGGCCTCAGAGCGGGTCAGCCCCGTTGGTACCGGGTCCTCCCGTTAGTACCGGGTCCTCGCGTTGGTACCGGGTCCACCCGTTAGTACCGGGTCCACCGGGTCCTCCGGGTCCTCTGGGCTCGGGTCCTCAGAGCTCCACAACAACACGGAGGAGGAGAACCGCTTCCTGGAAGGGGCGGGTACCGGTTAACGGGGCGGGTCTGGCAACCCACGGCGGAGGTTGCCAGACTTCAAAGTGAAGACACGTAAACAAAACGATGGAGACAAACAAAAGAACACCTCCCCAGCCCAGACACACACACACCCTAACGTTTAATTACAAATAACTCAATTAATGATGAAACGCAGTGCCTTGATTAATCAGAATATTTTCTTCATCTCTAGCGGTGGTTTATTATGATTACGTGATATCAAACAGAACCAGTGTTGAGTTAGTAATAGTAATTAGTAATAGCGGAGAATGTATATAAAAAGAGAGAACGTCTATAGTAATTAATTCTTCCCATGGACCCTCCTAGCCAGCAGGACCGAGTTTACGACAAAAACACAATTTACAGCAGCTCAGCTGCAATGTCGTCATGGGAACGAGTGGGTCGAGCTCGTAAGTCACGCCCCTTCCGCTAGACCTCCATCCTTTAATAGGTCTATGCCTCATCCGGACCTAGGAAAATTAGAATGGAAGTCAATGTAAAGTAATTTATATTTACTGGTCCAAGTCATTAAATGCCTTGGATTACACATATGGTTTGTGTGGGTCTAAATAATAATTGTTTATGTTGAGAGTTTGACAGTATGATTCTTAGGCTAACAGCTCTGGTTGAAAAAAACTCCCAATTGAAATGCATTGGTATGAATGTCGTTCTCTGTTGCGCTTAACAGTCCCTCCAGAAAAATGTGGCGGTTTTTTTGCGATTGTTGCGGCCAAAAATCCTTGATTATGTGGCACATTTTCTTAAAAAATGCGATGAAATATGCAATTTTATGCAATGAAATTGTGGGAACGTGCAAAAAATGGCTGCTCTTGTGTGAAGTAAACGCAATTTTTTTCAAATTTCTTCTAAGATATATGTGACTTTTTTGCAACGAAAATGCGGGGATTATGAAATCATGCAAGCCCAGGATATTTTGCGCGGAAATCGGCAATTTATGCGGTTAAAGTACGGCATATTTGAGAAAAATGTGGTCCCCGCATGAATATGCAGACTTTGGTTGAATCTCAATAGCTATATATAAATATTTTGTGATAGTTATGTTAATATATATATAATATGCATGAATGCCTGTATAATATTAAATCCAATTGACAATGAATAAAGAAATAAAGAAGGTGTGGTAAATGTCAAAGTGCGATTTGAGAAACATAGTATCAAATGTTGTGAGTTAAGTGCTGTGTAATAAAGTTCAGTTAAACAAAGCACATTTAATACATTGTTTAGTAAAACAACATTTATTAAAGTTCAGTTACATAGAGTTCTGTTAAATGAAGATTTATGACACAGAGTTAAATAAAGTTCTGTTCGGTATCAAGTACATTACAGTTGAATAAAGTTCAGTTGAGAGAAGCTGAGTTAATTAAGTTCTGTCGTGAGATTCACAGTCCAGTTGAGTGGTTAAACCCATCCTACTCTTTACTAAACACAAGACATCACCAAAACCAACTGATCGGCAGCCACACATCCATATCTTACATATCGTACACACTTTCCATGGATATATATACCTTGTGTATACGCTTTTTTATGTTCAATACATGTGTAAGATAGGGTTCCATGCAGAAGTATAACACACACACACACACACACACACACCCACACACACACACACACACACACACACACACACACACGCACGCACGCACGCACGCACACGCACACACACAGACACACACACATACACACACACACACACACACACACACACACACACACACACACACACAATCACACACACAAAGGAAAACACACACAAAAAGAAGGAACAACAGCGCGTGCTTCAGAAGTTCTCCTTGTAGAAGTGGAACCCGAAGTGCTCACACTGGGCCTTGATGGTCTTGGCGAGCGCCGGAGCGCCGCAGTAGAACACGTGGACCTTCCCCTTGTTCTCCTCAGACACCTTCTGGAACACCTGCAGGTGGAACCTCAGGTTACCCTCAGACTAACAGAACACTGAGACCCTCAGGTGAACCTCAGACTAACAGAACACTGAGACCCTCAGGTGAACCTCAGACTAACAGAACACTGAGACCCTCAGGTTACCCTCAGACTAACAGAACACTGAGACCCTCAGGTGAACCTCAGACTAACAGAACACTGAGACCCTCAGGTGAACCTCAGACTAACAGAACATTGCGACTTACAACACTGAGAACCTCAGGTTAACCTGCGACTAACTTAACACTGAGAACCTCAGCTTAACCTGCGACTAATTTAACACTAAGAACCTCAGCTTAACCTCAGACTAATTTAACACTGAGAACCTCAGGTTAACCTCAGACTAACTCAACATAACACTGAGAACCTCAGCCTAACCTGCGACTAACTTAACATTGTCATTCTTCTACTTACAAAACATTTCACTGACCAAATCAGCGACTGCCTCTGTTACTTGATAATCATTTGTTGGACTTTTATTTTATGACATTGCATATTTTATTTTATGATATTTGGTTTTGTGCTCGAGTATGATATATTGTATACACTCTATGATTATGATAATATATACAATAGAAGTATATTATACAGATATAGATAATATAGATAGATAATATAAAAGTATATCCTTGGATTAGTTGGTAGAGCTTAAGGTGTGATCTGTGCCGGAATAGTGAATGACAATCAGAGCATTTAGCAGACGCTTTTATCCAAAGCGACTTACATACAGTTAGGGTTTAGGTAAGTGTCTTGCTCAGGGACACATTAAGTGAGACACATCAAGTATAGGAGACCAGTACAGTTATTCGACATGAATAAGGAACTGGTCCCCCAGTACAGTAAAGGTCCACCAGTACAGTGTGCTACCTTGGCCCAGTCGGGTCGGCCGGGCTGGGTCCTGGTCTGCAGCCCGGTGATGGAGTCTCTCTTCTCCTTCTTAGCCAGCAGGTCCAGCGCCATCTGGAGGCCGATGGCCTTCATGTCGTTCTTGCTGAGTGCTGACGTCATGTACATGTGCATCTCCAGGAAGCGGCCTGACCAATCACACGCATCCAATCATGAAGCCATGATGAACAGAAGAGAATACCGACAATGAAAGCAAGATAATCATACACTTTGTTTATATCCACTTTTATTCAAAGTGCTTTATAGGAAATGGAAATAAACCCCCCAAAAATAAGGAATTGGTTAGAAACTCTCCCTGTGTCTTCCTCCCATCCCCTCTCTCACACTCTCACACGGGAGTCTCTTTCTCTCTACGTCTCTCTCTCTCTCTCTCTCTCTCTCTCTCTCTCTCTCTCTCTCTCTCTCTCTCTCTCTCTCTCTCTCTCTCTCTCTCTCTCTCTCTCTCTCTCTCTCTCTCTCTCTCTCTCTCTCTCTCTCCCCTCTCTCTCTCTCTCTCTCTCTCTCTCTCTCTCTCTCTCTCTCTCTCTCTCTCTCTCCCTCTACCTTTCCTCCCCCCTCTCTCTCTGTCTCTCTCTGTCTCTCTCTCCTCACCCTCTGGCTCTTCGTCAGCCTGGTCCATCTCCAGTTTAGTGAGCAGACTGACAAACCACTCAAAGGACTTCTGGTCTCGGTTGATCCAGATGAAGTCCACCTGCACCACAGAGACAACAAGCAGTCGTTCAGAAGACACACTTTTATCAACTGACAACAAGCAAAGCATGCAATCAAATTGGACGAGCTAAAATATATAAATAAATAGTTGATTTATTTATAGTTTATTCGTTTATTTATGAATTTGTACCTTCCGTAACTTCATATCGCTGTCTATTATGTTTTCACACCAGGAGTAGCTGCAGTTCGGACAATTCTGCTTCCTCCTCCGATACCTTAAGAATAAGAGACCATAGATATGAGACTGGAGACACCTACAGGGTTAGAGTTAGACACAAGAGACCTACAGGGTTAGAGTGAGACTGGAGAGACCTACAGGTTTAGAGTTAAACTGGAGATAAAACTTGTTTCTCAAGGCTGTTGTCTCATCTGTTTGTGAAGGCTGTTCTCTCATCTGTTTCTAAAGGCTGTTCTCTCACCTGTTTCTGAAGGCTTTCCTCTCACCTGTTTCTGAAGGTTTTTCTCTCACCTTTTTCTAAAGGTTGTCCTCTGACCTGTTTCTGAAAACTGTTCTCTCACCTGTTTGTGAAGGCTGTTCTCTCACCTGTTTCTGAAGGCTGTTCTCTCATCTGTTTCTAAAGGCTTTTCTCTCAGCTGTTTCTGTAAGCTGTTCTCTCACCTGTTTCTGAAGGCTGTTCTCTCACCTGTTTCTGAAGGCTGTTCTCTCACCTGTACATGATGCTTTGGAGGATGGAGGCAAAGGGGGTGATGCCAATCCCTGCCCCGATCAGCACAGCGTGCTCTGACGCAAATATCTGTCTGGTGGGCGTTCCGTACGGCCCATCAACATAACACTACAATACAACCACAGGTGAAGACCTAAAGCAACATCTAACACCATAACACTGCAATAGAACCAGAGGTGAAGACCTACAGCAACATCTAACAACACAACACTGCAATACAACCACAGGTGAAGAGCCACAGCAACATCTAACACCAAAGCATTGAAATAAAAACAACAGACAGATTCCCACAATGCAGGTCTACATCTTAACCATGAGCTATTCCTTCCTACTGATTAGGAAGATCTGAATCAGAATTAATTTTATTGCAGAAATATCTGCACAGGATATAATATAAATCGAAAAGGTTATGAAGTAAATAGTGGATCAAACATATTGAATTCATTTGAATCTAGGAATGGAGAAGCCTCCCACCTTGATGTTGCAGAGCTGGTGGTTGTCCCCCAGTTTGGCTGGGATCTGAAGGTCAGAGTAGAAAACATTTGAACGGCCATGTTCTCCTCAACAATGTTCTCCCGAACCATGTTCTCCTAAACGTTCTCCTCAACGTTTTCCTACATGTTCTCCTCAAAGTTCTCCTCAATGTTCTCCTCAAAGTTCTCCTCAACACCGTTTTCCTCAATGTTCTCCTAAATGTTCTCCTCAAAGTTCTCCTCAACACGCTCTCCTCAATGTTCTCCTCCATGCTCTCCTCAAAGTTCTCCTCAACAACGTTTGCCTCAATGTTCTCCTCAATGTTCTCAACGTTCTCCTCAATATTCTCAACGTTCTCCTCAATGTTCTCCTCAAAGTTCTCCTCAAAGTTTTCCTCAACAACGTTCTCCTCAAAGTTCTCCTCAACGTTCTCCTCAATGCTCCTCAGCTCTCTGTGTGTTGGTACTACAGTGTAAAGGTAAGAACCTCTCTCAGATGTGGTCCCTCTCCTTTCTCCACGTGGTCCAGCTGGTCTTGGGTCAGGGTCTCTTCTCCCTTGGCTCCCTCTTCCCCCGGGGCTGCCTGGACCCCAGGGGGAACCTCTGCCACCGTTGAGGCAGCAGCTCCGGAGCTCCTCTGACGGTACATGGTCAGCTCCACAGCCTCGTCCTCATTGGTTGCCACGGTGCCGTTGGAGACCGTGGCCCAGAAATTCTGCTCCTGGTACAAGAAAGAGAGGACCCTAGGTATGACCTTTAACCCTACACATGACCTATGACCTAGATATAGTTTAGGTACATAACATGGTGTAATGGTAGTTTAGGTACATAACGTTATGTGGTGGTAGTGTAGGTACATAACAGGGTGTAGTGGTAGAAAAGGTATACAACGTGATTTATGGTAGTTTAGGTATATTAAGTTGTGTAGTGGTAGTTTAGGTATATAACGTGATGTAATGGTAGTATAGGTACTAGAGCTGTCAAGCGATTAAAATATTTTTTTGTCCCATAATTCTTCTCATTTTAATTCTCTTATCAACATGGTGAAGTGCATCGGCTTGCCTTGTGCAAATGATTTTTTATTGATAACAACATTGGCATATACACTGATCAAAACAGGACGATACAAAAAAAGAGCCTATAGTGCAATTAAACGACTGCTTTGAACAAATGTCATTTGAACATAGCAGTCAGCCTACTGCTTCTTTGTTTTGAGCCAAAGAAAAAAGAAAAAAAATTTTTTTTTATTTTTTATAAAATAATTGCGTTAATCGCGCGATAAAAAATTTAACGCCGTTAAATTTGGTTTGCGTTAACGCCGTTAATAACGCGTTTAACTGACAGCTCTAAGTACATAACGTTATGTAGTGGTAGTTTAGGTACATAACAGGGTGTAGTGGTAGTTAAGGTATACAACGTGATTTATGGTAGTTTAGGTATATTAAGTGATGTAGTGGTAGTTTAGGTATATAACTTGGTGTAATGGTAGTTTTAGGTATATAAAGTGATGTAGTGGTAGTATAGGTATAGAACGTGATGTAATGCTAGTTTAGGTATATAACGTGGTGTAATGGTAGTTTTAGGTAAATAAAGTGATGTAGTGGTAGTTTGGGTATAGAACGTGATGTAATGGTAGTTTAGGTATATAACGTGGTGCCAGGTAGTTTCCAACCTGGGTCTGGACCAGCTGCCTCTTGTTGCGGAGGCTGGTGGCCAGCCTCTTGGGGCTGGAAGCCAGTGTCTCCGGCTGCCTGAAGAACTCAAACAGACGGTTTGTCCACTGGCCCATCGAGCGGATATGGAGCCAAAGGGTGTCTGAAACACAGCGGGACTACTGACTGTACTACAGTATATACTAGGTTACATAGGATACATACCATATGTGTACATACCTGACTGCACCATATACTAAGATATAGTGTATATACCTGAATGTACCGTATATTTGAATATAGTGTATATACCTAAGGGGGCCATATACGAGGGTATATTGTATATACCTGACTGTACCATATACTGGGCTAAAGTGTATATACCCTACTGTAACATATACTAGAATATAGTGTATATACCATGTATGTACTAGTGTACAGTACTGGTAATGTTGTACCGGGGGTACTGGTTACCAGACTGTTCGGGCGCGCTGCTGATGGTGAAGGGGTGCCACTCGTACGTAGCGATGTCCGGGATGTTGATGTAGAGGTAGTCCCCGGGTTTAAAGGTGAAGAACGGGGGCCTCTTTATCACCAGGTGGGTCACCTGCACACACACACGCACACACACACACACACACACACACACACACACACACACACACACACACACACACACACACGCACACACACACACACTAATGATTGGTAACTAAACCCAACAGGGGGAAGTCCTCCCGTGGCAGCCCCTGGGGGCGGGCCCTGGGGGGTCCCTGGGGGCCTCACCTTGGAGGGCAGCAGGTTGACCTCCACTATGTAGAGGCCGCCCATGTGGGCGAAGGCCAGGCCCAGGACCTTCTCCAGCAGAAACACCAGACCCGGGACCAGGAACCACTTCCAGAAGTTGGCACAGTGGACGACGAGGAGGGACCAGACCCACACGTAGGACAGGTGGGACCAGTAGAACACCTGGGGGCAAGGGGGGGTTAGCCTACACACACACACACACACACACACGTAGGACAGGTGGGACCAGTAGAACACCTGGGGGCAAGGGGGGGTTAGCCTACACACACACACACACACACGTAGGACAGGTGGGACCAGTAGAATACCTGGGGGGAAGGGGGGGTTAGACTACACACACACACACACAAACACACATACTGTATTATATACATACACCACGCATACACACACACACAAACCCACACAT
>NC_044056.1:13042163-13047163 GCF_902167405.1 Gadus morhua | reverse complement strand
ATAATGAAACAGAGTTTCATTCACTGATGTTCAAAACTCTGCTGTCCGACTGCTTACTCACTCCCCCTCCAGAGAACACATCACTCTCATCCTCCGTCAACTTCATTGACTTCCCATAAAACAACGCATCAATTTCAAGATCCTACTCACCACCTACAAATAACCGAGGTCCTCCACCCCCCAAGTCGCCTACACTCCGCCGATGCCAACCTTCTCAATCCCATCACCAGGACCAAGTACCCTGGGGGACAGAGCCTTCGCCATCGTCTACCCTCTGGAACTCCCTCCCTCTGGCAATCCGAAACTCTGATACACTCCTTCCGTTCAAAGGTCAAATTAAATCCCATCTTTTCAGGAGCACCTACAACATTTGACAAATCATATTCGCCATCTTCCTCCCTCTCTCTCTCTCTCTCTCTCTCTCTCTCTCTCTCTCTCTCTCTCTCTCTCTCTCTCTCTCTCTCTCTCTCTATGTGTTGTCTATTGTTGTAGTGTTGTTTATCTGCCTTGAGTGTCTGTATTGTCTGTATGTATTCCTTTTTGTAAAGCGTCCTTGAATACTGAGAAAAGTGCTGTAAAAAAAAACATCTTTTATATATTATTATTATTACTACCACCCCATAGTTAGCAGTTACTGTCAGAAGGATGTCAGAACCAACGCCATCGAAAGAAATAGAGGAACTATCCTGTCCAACATGTCCTCACTACTTCTGGGCTTAATTTCTGTTTGACTGAAACATTGCTTTACATTTTATGTTTGAATCAGATCGTAATCCTCATCATCATCATCATCATCATCATCATAGCCCACTCACTTCAACGTAATAAAAATCAAAACCTAATAGTTATGAGCAAAGTTCAGCCTCTTGTGTTCAACCTCCCAGCAGCCAGTGGGACCAGTTCATCTTCCTCCTCAGCCAGTGGGACCGGTTCATCTTCCTCGTCTGCCAGTGGGACCAGTTCATCTTCCTCCTCAGCCAGTGGGACCAATTCATCTTCCTCCTCTACCAGTGGGACCAGTTCATCTTCCTCCTCAGCCAGTGGGACCAGTTCATCTTCCTCCTCAGCCAGTGGGACCAGTTCATCTTCCTCCTCAGCCAGTGGGACCAGTTCATCTTCCTCCTCAGCCAGTGGAACCAGTTCATCTTCCTCCTCAGCCAGTTTGCCACGAGGCCTGGACCTTGAACCCTATCTATAGCATTCTACCTCCCTATCTCCCTACCTCTCTACCTTCCTACCTCCCTACCTTCCTACCTCTCTACCTCCCGACCTTCCTACCTCCCGACCTTCCTACCTTCCTATCTCGCGACCTTCCTACCTACCTACCTGCCTACCTCCCAACCTTCCTACCTTCCTACCTCCCGACCTCCCAACCTTCCTACCTCCCTACCTACCTACCTCCCTACCTTCCTACAAACAAAGAGACAAACAAACAAACAAACAGACGGACAGAAGACCAGACCCAGCGCTTACCGGTTGAGGGGTGGAGGCCACCGGGTTTGGGGTTCTGGTTGCGGGGTGACGCCTCACTCGAGGTCTCTGTTTGGGGTTCGGTCAGGCAGGGTGAAGTCCTCCTGGTCTCTCTAGTCCTCCTGGTCTCTCAAGTCCTCCTGGTCTCTCTCTCTCTCTGGGATCCGTCCTGGTGGATAGTGCTCCTCTCTCTCTCTGCCGCCTGTCAGCTGCAGCTGACTCCCCCATCAGCCCCCCCCCCCCCCCCCCCCCCCGTCTCCCTCATTGGGAGTGAGAGCACCTCCCCCCTCCCTCCCTCAGTGGGAGAGAGAGCCCCCCCCCTCCCTCCCTCAGGGGGGGAGAGCCCCGCCCCCCCTCCCAATGACAGCGATATGAGGTGAACTCTCCTCTCAACTTATTCCTGTTGGTATTCAGCAAATCTTCCTCCTATTTCCGCTGATGTTTAGTTTTATATAGTACAAGTATCACACTCTCCACTTGCTGGCACCTTGTTGTTAAATTATGTAACTGCTTACAAAAATATGTTTTCTAAAAGTGAGCGGACATTGATTTTATCTGGACTAGTAGGAGAGTATTCAGGGTAGATCCCTAAACCATAACCCTGTTCAGGACAAAGCAGTTTAATTATTATATAAAGGATATATATCATCAGTATATGCTCCACGTGAACCTCCTAAGATGGCGCAATTTGATTGGTTCGCTATCTCGGGATATTGGGCAATATCCCATGATTGAGATCTCAAACTCTGGATATTTTTAACCGCTTTAAAAACAAATAAATCCCGGCAAAAAGTGTCATCTTGTTTATTTTTAAAGTGTTCACATGTAGTATATACTAAAACAATTAATCACCTCAGGCTCCGTGAATAACTATTAACTTCGCCTTCGGCGAATAATTGTTAATTATTATAATATGTATAAATGATATGACAAATAAAGTATCTATCTTCATCTCTTTAGAGAACCAAACTCGTACAAACACACAAAGCTCATGTGATGAAAGAGTTTTATTTGACCATTGTGCTGCAGGTCAGGGTAAGACTAACCTAGACTAACAAATCCAAACTCTGTTACCTCCAGGTTTTCACAGACTAGTACAACTAGTTCACACACTAGTTCAACTAGTTAAGTGCAATTCCAGCTCTGCAAGGCACAAACTAGCAGTACAAGGATTGTCTCTCCTCATCAACCATACAAAATGAATTATGAAACACACGCATAAAAAATGCAGTCAATGTAAAAATGAGCTCAAGTATCACGAGTCCAACTGGTACGTTTAACCCTTCAGTGTCCGGGATCTCAGAGAAACCGATGTAACAAAACCAGTACCAGTAACCAGTAACAATATGTACATTAATATGGAGCAGTAGAAATACAGCAGAACGTCCTGCCGAGAATCACATTTAAACTTCATCCTCACAGCGCAACACTTTCCATGATTAATAACTTCAATAGTAACGAAACAACGTCTTCAATTGAATCCAAAAGATTAATCATTTCATTGCTTTGTCACACATAAAAGTAAAAAAAACTCTCAGCCCTCAAAGCCAAAGACATAAATAAAGAAGACCACACATTACCTTGTCACCTTGTGTACAACCTAGTGAACACAACATGGTCTTCAGCATTGTACCGTACAGTACTCATCACTTATACTGTACAGCAGACCTCAGAGTTGACCTCTCTGTGATAGATCTAGAAGACGTACAGAGATATAGAATATAGAACATTTCCTATCCCAGTGATATTGTGAACAGTAACACTAAACAAAAGTTGTGTTTGTTAACGACTTGAAGTCAACGGTTAAACCGCCAGCAGCAATAGCAGCTAGATATTGATGTAGATATTAATAAAGACTGATCGTTTTATCTGTGGCATCACTCAAACTGCAGTGGAGCCACTCTCTCTTTCTACTGTGTGTCAGTCAAACACATCCAACACATACTCCACCTCAACGACATGCAAATAAAACACCTTGCCCTGCCCCCAGGCCCCACCCAAGGCCCTGCCCCCAGGCCCCACCCAAGGCCCTGCCCAAGGCCCTGCCCAAGGCCCTGCCCAAGGCCCTGCCCCAAGGCCCTGCCCCCAGGCGCTCCGTCACTTGCTTCCTACATGATTGGCGGCAGACTACGGTAGGCGTCTCTGGCTCCGCCCACTCCCTGTTGAGAATGGATGGTGATGTGCACGGGCCTCTCCCCTCCTCCTTCTTGCTCCTTGGTTCCCGTGGAGACCCTTGCTCCGCCCTCGCCGACGTCCTCGACCGACGCCCCCAGAGGTCGAAGCCGCTCGCTGGACGGCAGCGTGCCCCGCGACCCTGAGCTGTCCCGCTGGCTAGCGCTGGTGCTATCTGTGCTAACCCTGTCCGCTAAAAGAGAGAACAGCCATGTTAGCACAACATGCTACATCACTCTACTACTGGAACTAACATGTAGCGTATAAAAGGTTACATCATGTTGTCCTTAAGGTTACGTCATATTTCCCTTAAGATTACATCATAGCTTTAAGGAGAAATCATAGCTTTAAGGTGACCTCATGTCTTTAGGGTGACCTCATGGCTTTAAGGTTACATCATAGCTTTAAGGTGAAGTCATGTTGTCTTTAGGGTGACCTCATAGCTTCAAGGTGACCTCATAGCTTTAAGGTGAATCAGTAAGGTGAAGTCATGGTCTCACTGAATCAGTAAGGTGAAGTCATCAGTACGAGCGTCAATCAAACATTAATAAGTGCAGTGTGGAGCGATCAGGTGTATTGATCTAACCGGGGGGCTGGCCGCTCTGCCTCTGGTCCGGTCCGCAGCTCGGGGGGGTCTGCGGCCCGACCACGCCCCCGCGGGGCCGGGGGCGGACCCGGTTGAAGTTCCCCTGCATGATCCAGGGGTGCTGGACGCCCTCGTCAGGGGTCATCCGGGTCGCAGGGTCCCAGCTGGGGGGGGGGGGGGGGACACTGCGGTTAACAGACACCAACACTTTAGACCCAGAGTCAAAGAGTATACAACACCAGACCGCGTTGTAAGAGTCAGAGTAAGGGTTAGAGACGTAGTAAGGGTACGAGTAATAGAAGGGTAGGAGTGATAGGAAGGGTAGGAGTCATAGTGAGGGTTTAGAGGAGTCTTACGCCAGGCAGCGCTTGATGAAGTCCAGGAAGAGAGCGTCGTTGGTCTTCAGGACGGCGGACAGATCCTTAGAGTTTGGCTTCCGCTTCTTCCCCTTACTGTTAGTAGTGCTCCGAGGGTTTCCCTTAGAGTCTGAAACACATACTCCCTTAGAGTCTGGAACACACACTCCCTTAAAGCCTGAAACACAAACTTTCATAGAGTCTGGAACATACACTCCCGTAGAGTCTGATATAACTCACTCCCTTAAGAGTGTGAAACACACGCTCCCTCAGAGTCTTTAACACAAACTTCCTTAGAGTCTGAAACACACTCCCTTTAGTCTGAAAGATACACTCCCTTAAGAGTCTGAAACACACGGTCTTTCAGAGTCTTTAACACAAACTTCCTTAGAGTCTGAAACACACTCCCTTAAGAG
>NC_044056.1:12902163-13037163 GCF_902167405.1 Gadus morhua | reverse complement strand
GACGTTGTGCAGGTTCTCCGGGTCTTTCCTCTTCACGATGTCCAGGATCTTCAGCTCCACCAGCGCCTGGTGGTGGAACCTAGAGGTCAAAGGTCAGAGTTCAGAGGTCAGATCTGAAGCTCTGGTCTGGTGGTCAACCTCTTTATGGATTGCTACCTCCTTCTTTCTTTGACCTCCTGCTAGACGGTCTGGAATAGAGTGTCTGGACTAGAGGGTCTGGATTAGAGGGTCTGGACTAGAGGGTCTGGACTAGAGGGTCTGGACTAGAGATTCTGGACTAGAGGGACCGGACTAGAGGGACTGGAGTAGAGAGCCTGGACTAGAGGAACTAGAGGGTCTGGACAAGAGGAACTAGAGCAGGGGTGCCCAACCTTTTTTGACCCAAGATCTACTTTTCAAGTAGCAAACCTCCCGAGATCTACCAGCCTAGTGTCAACATTGCAAACCTACCTTCAGGGTGAAAATGGTAGGTCTTAGCTCGTTTCCCCTCAGCCATGCCAACGTTAAGGAGTGCGTAACTACTGTTGACGGCTTTCAACTGCTGTTGACAGCGCATGCGCTACCGCGCGTATATGTCCCGCGCAAATTTTATTTTATTTTTTTTTCTTCTTCACCCCTCACGGTCGACTTGGGATCTGTCGGCGGTCTACTGGTAGACCGCGATCGACTGGTTGGGCACCCCTGAACTAGAGGGTCTGGACTAGAGGGTCTGGACTAGAGGGTATGGACTAGAGGGACTGGACTAGAGTGTCTGGACTACATGGTCGTGACTAGAAGGGGTCATCTGCCCAAAGTTCTGGAACAGTCTGTCCTTCCATGCTAGCTCTGCTCCTCCTATGCTAGCTCTGCTCCTCCCTTCTAACCCTAATCAGCTGTTCTGTACTGAACTCTTATCTACTATGCTCTACTCTACTGTACTGTACTGTCCTCTACTCAACTGTTCTCCACTCTACTCTACTCTACTATACTCTACTCTACTTTACTGTACCTCTTCTTGTTGCGGATCATCTTGATGGCCACCATCTCGTTGGTCTTGTGGTCCAGACACTTCAGCACCTGGCCGAAGGAGCCCTTCCCGATCACCTCCAGCACCTCGAAGCGGAAGGCGATGTGGTCGTGGAGCACCTGGAACACCGGGGCCACCGCTCTTTATTAACACGGCTCTTTATTACCCCGGTTCTTTATCAACGGTTCTGTATCAACGGTTCTTTATTAATGGTTCTTTATTAACGGTTCAGTATCAATGGTTCTTTATCGACACAGCTCTTTATCAACACCGTTATTTGTCCAACCGTTGTAGTGCGTTGCTGGTATATAGCTCCCATGATCTTGGCTAGCATGTCATGTTAGCATGTTTTAGCACCCTAGATGAATGTAACCATATGTAGCTCCCATGAGCTCAACGTGTTATATTAGCATGTAGCATGACTAGCGCGTCCGCATAGCTTGTTCTCCTACCCGTATGTAGCTCCCGTGCTCGTCGTCGAAGCCTGAGTTGTGGGGAGCGCCCAGCGTGGCCTCGATCTTCTGGGAGCCCAGACCCATGAACCAGACCTCCGCGTGGTCCGAGATCTCCTCCTGCTCAAACTCTGACAGACGCTCATGGAAGTGCTTCAGAGCATCTGGGGAGGGCAGGAGGAGTGAGGAGGGAGGAGAAGAGAGAGGAGGGGAGAGGAGAGAGGGGAGAGGAGAGAAGAGGAGAGGAGAGAGGATAGAGGAGAAGAGAGAGGAGGGAAGAGAGAGGAGAAGAGAGAGGAAAGAGGAGAGGAGAGAGGAGGAAAGAGAGGAGAGGAGGGAGGAGGAGAGAGGAGAGGAGTGAGGAGAGAGGAGAGGAGGGAGGAGGAGAGAGGAGAGGAAAGGAGAAAGGAGAGGATAGGAGAGGAGATAGGAGAGGATA
Source organism: Gadus morhua (assembly GCF_902167405.1). Classification (NCBI taxonomy): domain Eukaryota; kingdom Metazoa; phylum Chordata; class Actinopteri; order Gadiformes; family Gadidae; genus Gadus; species Gadus morhua. Next base: position 13,035,266 of record NC_044056.1, on the reverse strand, counting down.
GGAGCGGAGAGAGGAGAAAGAAGGAGAGGAGAGAGGAGAGGAGGAAAAAGGAGAGGAGTGAGGAGAGAGAGAGGAGGGTAGAGGAGATAGGAGAGGAGAGAGGAGAAGAAGGAGAGGAGAGAGGAGAGAGGGAGGAGAGAGGAGGAGAAAGGAGAGGAGGGAGGGAGGAGAGAGGAGAGGTGAGGACAGAGGAGAGAGGGGGAGAAAGGAGAGGAGAGAGGAGAGAGAAGAGAGGAGGAGAGGAGAGAGGAAGAGAAAGGAGAGGAGAGAGAGAAGGAAGAGTGAGGAGAGAAGAGGGAGGAGGGAGGAGACAGAAGGCAAAAGAAGAGGAGAGAAGGAGGAGGAGGTAGAAGAGAGGAGGCAAAAGGAAGAGGAAGAGGAGAGAGGAGAGAGGGAGAGTCAGACCTCTTCCCATTCAGACCAGTGAATCAAGGTTCTGCAGGACTGAGGGTGGGGGGAGATAGGAGAGAAAGGGGAGAGGGGGTACCTGAGGGAGAGAGGGGAGAGGGGGGGGTTACCTGTGGGAGAAAGGGGGAGTCTCTGTCCCTCGAAGGCTTTCTCCTTCTCCTGCTTGTTGCCGGGGGTACGGGGGGCCTGGGGGCTGGACAGGGTCTCCCTGGGACCCCCAAGCCGCCCACCCAACAGGGCGGGCTTCGGCCTCTCCCCCTGTCCAATCAACACGCAGAACATCAGCTCAGGCCACTCCCCCTCAGGTGCGTATGAATGAGTGAGTGAGTGAGTGAGTGAGTGAGTGAGTGAGTGAGTGAGTGAGTGAGTGAGTGAGTGAGTGAGTGAGTGAGTGAGTGAGTGAGTGAGTGAGTGAGTGAGCGAGTGAGTGAGTGAGTGAGCGAGCGAGCGAGCGAGTGAGTGAGTGAGCGAGTGAGTGAGTGAGTGAGCGAGTGAGTGAGTGAGTGTGTGTGTCCCACCTGGTGTTTGTGGTAGCTGTTGTGCGTGCTGGGTATGTGGGGCAGGATGGAGTCCTGGAGGTGGGGGTGGTGGAGGTGTTTGGAGTTGCTGACCACCACCTGCACCAGGGGCGGCTCCAGATGGGACCGGCCGCCCACGGACGGAGCAAACTTCTGGAGGGGGAGAGAGAGAGATACAGAGAGTCTGTCTGTGTGTGTCTTTATATCTTTATATAAAATACTACTAAGATAATACTGAATATAAAGATAATACTACTACATGGAAACGAACACACACACGGACACACACACAGACACACACACACACACACTCACGCACACGTGCACACACCGCAGCGACACTCGCCCTTAAACATAACAGCTCCACCATCGACACACGCGCAGGTAAGAACACACAAGCACGCGCACACACCGCAGCGACAGTCGCCCTGAAACATAACGGCTCCGCCATCGACACGCGAGCCCAGGTAAGAACACACACGCACACACCGCAGCGACACACTCGCCCAGGTAAGACGTTCTGTCTATAGACTGTACAAATTGCGATAAAAGAAGGGAAGAGACAATTTCTCAGCTCCACAAGCAACGGCAGGTCGTTCATTTTGTCATGTAAAAAACTTAAAATTCAAACATCGCGCCGACCGGCATATCAGCACACAAGTGACGTCATCTTAAAGAGACATTGTCCCTATAACGCAATCAAAACATGTCAATAACACAGTATGGGGAATTTTGTCTATAGAGCACCCCAAGACTACTCTTTGTTGCTCAAATGTAATATTACTCGCCTCCTTGAGCCTAGTGAAATGTCATGCGATATTGATATCCCCCTTCCACCCTGCAGCCTGTTTTAGTTTTTTATTTTCTTACGTTTTGTGTGTATGCTATGTGTGACTGTAGGCTACTGCTGCCTGTCTTGGCCATGACGCTGGAAGAGATGTTTAATTTCAATGATGATTATTTTTTTCAACTAACCAATAGTAGTTGCCTTGCAATTGCATTTGAAAATGTCAATGCACTTTTCAGTCCTGAATAACAGTAAAAATTATTTTATAATTTTTTTCCCGCCCACGGATGCTCTGGCATCTACGGATACAAATACTTTTGCTACACATTTACCACCTAGACATGTTGCAAAACTACCTGCAAAAAAAACTCACAGCTGAGACTTGCAAGAGCAGATTCGAGCAGTTGTAACGATGGACTTGTGCTCGCTCATTAAAATGCTGAATCAACATAGCGTTCTTTATCATTTTATTTGTGAGGAAATTGTTCACAGATGTGAAACTTCTGATGCATTAGTTCAAATTTGGGTTTACGAATGCACACATTTTGGGCATGTTCTCAGATTATGAAACACGGGTGTGTGAATGTGTTTTGCACCAACTGCGCTGCAATGATTGTAGCAAAAGGATTTGTGCACCTGTAACACAGATTTGCGTATACTCGTAGACCCTATTTTGTGTTTACAATGGTAAAAAAATATTTACGACCTCAAATGTACTGTTAAACATTTGTGACTTTAGAGTACACATGCAAAATAAATATGACTTCAAATTTACTGTGACTTTAGTGTACGCATTCAAATTCTGCAGTTACAGGTGCTAAAGACTTTTGCTACAATAATACCTTCATACAATAATACCTTCATAGTCTGTCTGTCTGTCTGTCTGTGTGGGCGTAGAGTGTAAGGCTGAGTCACATTGTGTTATTCTTGTGCCCCTCATATTTTGGTAAACAACTTTTGGATCATATTTAATCATCACGTCTCATCTTTCATTTGATTTTAGCGCTTTAAAAATACTTTGCGCAATATAAATAATGTAGAAACCTTTAGGTTTGTCGTTTGACGAACCATACACTCTAAATTAAAGACAATATATATATTAATCTTTCTTAAAACATTTTTTTTTCCATATTTAATTTGTAGTACTGTTCCTGTTCTATGGATTTAATAGCATCATCATTATCATCATCATCTGCATGTTTTCTATACATTGCTTTGACCTATTTATGTTTAATGTGAATATTCTCCACAGTGTTAATTACAGTTTCCATTTGGTGGAGAACTTTAATTTACTTATTTTTGTTTATTGTATTTACGCTCTTATTTTGAAACACGGTTAGTGTACTTGGGGCTCTCACCCTGGTGAGGGGCTGGACCCCCCAAACTCGGCCCCTCCATGGGGAGCCTGTGGGGGGGGGGAGGGAAGACCTACATTAGCTGGACTGATGGAGCGAGATACAGTGAGAGCCCATTCAGCTAATTCAGGATCCTCTAGTCAACATTAACTTTTAGTTCCCTATCCTCTAGTGATCACTAACCTTTAGTTCACTGTCCTCTAGTCAACACTAACCTTTAGTTCACTGTCCTCTAGTGAACCCTAACCTTTAGTTCACTGTCCTCTAGTCAACACTAACCTTTAGTTCACTGTCCTCTAGTCAACACTAACCTTTAGTTCACTATCCTCTAGTGAACACTAACCTCTAGTTCACTATCCTCTAGTGAACACTAACTTTTAGTTTACTATCCTCTAGTGAACACACCAACTTTTAGTTCACTATCCTCTAGTGAACACTAACCTTTAGTTCACTATCCTCGTCAACATTAACATTTAGTTCATTATCCTAGTGAACACTAATCTTTAGTTCACTGTCCTCTAGTCAACACCACTAACCTTTAGTTCACTATAGTTCTAGTCAACACTAACCTTTAGTTCACTATCCTTTAGTCAACATTAACATTTAGTTCACTATCCTAATGAACACTAGCCTGTAGTTCACTATACTAGAGAACACTCACCTTTAGTCCACTATCATCTAGTCAACACTAACCTTTCGTTCACTATCCTAGTCAGGACCGCATCATAGTGTGTGTGTGTGTGTGTGTGTGTGTGTGTGTGTGTGTGTGTGTGTGTGTGTGTGTGTGTGTGTGTGTGTGTGTGTGTGTGTGTGTGTGTGTGTGTGTGTGTGTGTGTGTGTGTGTGTGTGTGTGTGTGTAAAGGACCAAGAAGGTCAAAAAGGGTCAACAGTCAGAAGTCACCGCTGGTGAACAACAACCCACCTCTGACGTCACGCGTTCTGCGGAACTCCAGAACATTAACGACGAACACCGTGACGTAAGAAGAGCACTGAGGACCTCCTCTCTAAGAACTGCTTTACACTAAGGGGCTGTCATCATACCACTAAGGACCGCTTTACACTAAGGGCTCTCATCATACTACTAAGGACCGCTTTACACTAAGGGCTGTCAACATACTACTAAGGACCGCATTATGCCACTAAGGACCGCCTCGTTTTACATTAAGGGCTGCCTCATACCACTAAGGGCCGCCTTGCTTTCCATTAGGACTGTCATCATACCACTGAGGAGGACCGCTTTACATTAAGGGCTGTCATCACAACACTGAGGACCACTTTACACTAAGGGCTGTCATCATAACACTGAAGATTGCTTTAAACTAAGGGCTTTCATCACAACACTGAGGACCGCTTTGCACTAAGGGCTGTCATCACAACACTGAGGACCGCCTCGCTTTACACTAAGGGCTGTCACAACAACACTGAGGACTGGTTTACACTAAGGGCTGTCATCATACCACTTTACACTAAGGGCTGTCATCATAACACTGATGACCGCTTTACAATAAGGGCTGTCATCATAACACTGAGGACAACTTTACACTAAGGGCTTTCATCATAACACTGAGGACAACTTTACACTAAGGGCTTTCATCATAACACTGAGGACAACTTTACACTAAGGGCTGTCATCATAACACTGAGGACCGCTTTACACTAAGGGCTGTCATCATAACACTGAGGACAACTTTACACTAAGGGCTGTCATCATAACACTGAGGACCGCTTTGCACTAAGCGCTGTCATCACAACACTGATGACCGCTTTGCACTAAGGGCTGTCATCATAACACTGAGGAGAACTTTACACTAAGGGCTGTCTTCATACCACTGAGGACCGCTTTACACTAAGGGCTGTCATCATAACACTGAGGAGAACTTTACACTAAGGGCTGTCATCATAACTCTGAGGACCGCTTTACACTAAGGGCTGCATCATACCCATAAGGACCGCTTTACACTAAGGGCTGCATCAGAACACTAAGGACCGCTTTACACTCAGGGTTGTCATCATAACACTGAGGACCGCTTTACACTAAGGGCTGTCATCATTTACACTGAGGGCTGCATCAGAACACTAAGGACCGCTTCACACTAAGGGCTGTCATCATAATACTGAGGACCGCTTTACACTCAGGGTTGTCATCGTAACACTGAGGACCGCTTTACACTAAGGGCTGTCATCATTTACACTGAGGGCTGCATCAGAACACTAAGGACCGCTTCACACTAAGGGCTGTCATCATAACACTGAGGACCGCTTTACACTCAGGGTTGTCATCATACAGATACCCGATTGTTACGCATTCCCGCAGCAGCCTGAGGCGGCAGCAGACCTCCATGTGGACACATGTGGGTCCATGTAGGGTCTGAGGGTCTTGGGACCACCAACACAAATAGACAGCAGGACGAGTCCGAGCAACACTCTTAAATCACTTAAAGAGCTGGGAGAATTTTAAACCGCACTATTCTTACATCCTGATGAGAAAATACTGATGTTAAGAAACTAATGTTAAGATAATAATATTAAACAATGATGCATCAATATGACTGTTAAGTATCAATGTTACTAGAACTAAGCAGGCCTACTAGCTTAGAAGCCATATTCTACAGTAGTATAATACTACTGTCATACTAGCCTACTAATGTTCAAATAATAACGATATAATATTAATGTCAAACAATAATGTTCAAATATGAATGTTAAGGATAGTTTGAAAGCCATATTCTTTTTAAAATGACACAGATGTTATAGAGCATCGTTGGACAAATGACACGCATAAGTTTGGATTAATTGAATGAAATAAACTTTATAGTGTCCAGCAGATCCACACCGATGGTAACTAGATGTCCGGTGTCTCCATTACAGGTCAACCACTGATCGTCGCTCCTCACCTTGTTGTTGATTTCTGGCAGCATGCCGTCAGACTCGGTCTTAACGAGGACTCAGCAGTTCCCACGGTAGTCCACGGTAGTCCAGGCACGGAGAAAAGATACGAGATCCAAACTAAGGTCAAGCGGTGTATCCCCACATGTCCAACAGTCCTCCGAGCCGCTGACTGAGGTGTTATGCCGCTGAGAGAGGAGCTGACAGTGAGCTGGGCGCTAAACGTGCCGCCCCCATACTCCGCGGGACGGGGATCAACTCCTCCCGTCCTCAGAGGATCACTGAGAGTCGACATGACGCATTGCTGAGGTCTCAGATAGGGAGGACCACCTGTTGAGCCTTGATATAGACCTGGACCCGGAGCGGTCTCTGTCTGGTCGAAGTACCGAGACCAAGTGGGAATTCAATAATCGAGACAATTCAAATTGTCTTGATTGGCGAACACAATGGAAAATGTACGCGTGACGCCAAGGTTCAAATCCCAGCTCACCGCGTCTTCTAATCGTTTACATCCCCATATCGACTGTTTGAATCTACATTTGTTACATCATGTTTCCAGCCATCATTTTAACCAAAATCGTTTTTATTAAATGGTATAAATAGCTATATTTTGACATATGATAGGTACTTGGTGTATTCTTCATGTGTTAAGCACACAGGCCAGATTAATTAATAAGTAGCCAGTTATCTCATAGGATCCTCGTTCTACTGTTACACAATTACATGACATCAGTTTCTTGCGGGCTTGGGTTTCCACGGTGAAGAATATGATGGAGTCAGCTGATTATCAAACCTTGGGGTCACCCAAATAGTGAGATGAGAGAGGAGAGTAGAAAAAAGAGAGGACTGGAGAGGAGGTGAGGAGAGAAGAGAGGAGGGAAGAGAGAGGAGAGGAGAGGAGGTGAGGAGAGAGGAGGGGAGAGAGAGGAGAGGATAGGGTAGGGGAGAGAGGAGAGGAGATGAGGGGAGAGGATAGTAGAGAGAAGAGAGGAGGGGAGAAGAGAGCAGGAGAGGAGAGAACAAGGTGTGTTGTTGTCCCGGGAGTTTAACCTCTGTGCTGAACCATCAGCCTGAAGACCAGACACCCAAGGCAACACAACACCCGCATGGAGGAGCACGACACCAGATCTGTGTGTGTGTGTGTGTGTGTGTGTGTGTGTGTGTGTGTGTGTGTGTGTGTGTGTGTGTGTGTGTGTGTGTCTGTGTGTGTGTGTGAGTGTGGGTGTGTGTGGGTGTGTGTGTGTGTGTGTGTGTGTGTGTGAGTGTGTGTGTGTGTATGTGCGTGCGTGCGTGTCTGTGTGTGTTTGTGTGTGAGAGAGAGGGAGAGACAGAGTTTTTTGAGACACACACACACACACACACACACACACACACACACACACACACACACACACACACACACAAACACACTCGAATGCTCACACATGCAGACACTAAAATAGGTATAATCCTCATCCAGCACACATCCCTGACGACAGCCTAATACATAAAGTAGACGCCTCATTTCCGTTCTCCCCCTGTTAGTGTACAGCAGTCTTTCTCTCTATCTGTCTGTCTGTCTGTCTTCCGTCTGTTGCTCTGTTTCCATCATGCAGGTCAGTGGTCCTCCTGAAGGTGAAGTGCTGCGTCGTTTCCTCGGCTAAACTCGGAGACACCGGAGCTTTGGCGAAGCCCCCGTGTCTCTGGGGGAAGTGTTTCTATTCCTGGATCTGCGGTCCTATATTAAGACACTCCACCTACCCTAGACCAGAGGTTCTGCTGTAAGATGGTACAGTGGACCAGAAGTAGCAGGACTGCTGGGTCCCAGAATAGGTTGACCTTTAAATAGGGCTAGCGAGGCTGAGGAGCCGTTACTGACGCAGTGGAAAACACTCCTAGATGGAGGAGAGGTTGTCCTGGTTACCCTGATGTTCCACACATCCCTAGCAACCCAACATTTTTGTCATCAAAAGACAATCTATCCCACGCTGGTTACAGAGAACACAGAGACAGGAACCTCAGAAACCGGACATCCCAGACTGATGGTGTGTGTGTGTGTGTGTGTGTGTGTGTGTGTGTGTGTGTGTGTGTGTGTGTGTGTGTGTGTGTGTGTGTGTGTGTGTGTGTGTGTGTGTGTGTGTGTGTGTGTGTGTGTGTGTGTGTGTCTGTGTCTGTGTATTTGTGTTTGTGTGTGTGTCTCCACCTCCACATCCTTCTAAAATGGCTCTATTGGACAGCCTAGTTTAGCATATCTAAATCCCGAGTTTAGAGAACTCAAAATTCTACTCTGACGCCAACCATTATGGGATTAGTTCAAATACATTGACCTGGTTACCATTACCTGTCTGCAGTGGCGGCTGGTGATCAAAATTGTTGGTGGGGCACAGCAATAGAAAGGGTGTCTGGGCTTCGGGTCTATTAAATTTTGGGAATTTAATAGATTTGATTTCCTGTATTCTGGTGCATTTTGGGGATGGCCACTACCTATTTACCTACTATTCATTCAGACTCATAGCCTACATCCTGACTTGCAGGGCCTGGACAAGCTTCCACTGCATGTTACCTACTTTATGGCCACTCCACCAGCCATTGCTATTTGACCCATTGTTGTTATTCTGATATTGAGACAAATCATGATCACTGTCCTATAGCGTCCATTTTTTGTGAGTCTCAATGTCTACTTCAAATGCAGTTAGAAATATGGGACAGTTGCTTCATTTTGTTTTTTATGCTACATAAAACAAAATTAAGTTTTATGTAGCTCCTTTTAAGTATAACATTGCTTGGGGAGTCCAATTCCTCCACTGAAAAGGGTGGAAAGTGCTTACAACTCTTTGCTAGTTAGCGATCGATCTCTTCCATCTAATCTCTACATGTAGTTGTGTTGCGCGAATGCTGCAGAGGGAGGTAGCCTATTTGATTGATTCGCTGAATTTCCCAATCATGTGGTGATAGCAAAAAAGAAAGGCGATACCATTGGCCTGGGGCGCACACTGGTGCAATCCAAGGGTGAATTTTCTTGCGCCAATGAAAAGCTGTCTCTGCTTGATAGACAGCAAAAAGTTAGCGAGCTTACATTGACTTCAATGTGGCCGGCGCCCCTGACTTGGAGGAGGGCTTTATTTCAAATGACCAATAACTAGCCTAGCCCAAATCATTGACTTTCAGACCCTCTATCCTTAGTGTGACCCTCTATCCTCAGTGTGACCCTCTATCCTCAGTGTGACCCTCTATCCTCTATCCTCAGTGTGACCCTCTACCCTCTATCCTCAGTGTGACCCTCTAGTGTGACCCTCTATCCTCAGTGTGACCCTCTATCCTCAGTGTGACCCTCTATCCTCTATCCTCAGTGTGACCCTCTATCCTCAGTGTGACCCTCTAGTGTGACCCTCTATCCTCAGTGTGACCCTCTATCCTCAGTGTGACCCTCTATCCTCAGTGTGACCCTCTATCCTCAGTGTGAGCCTCTATCCTCAGTGTGACCCTCTAGTGTGACCCTCTATCCTCAGTATGACCCTCTATCCTCAGTGTGACCCTCTATCCTCAGTGTGACCCTCTATCCTCTATCCTCAGTGTGACCCTCTATCCTCAGTGTGACCCTCTAGTGTGATGCTCTATCCTCAATGTGACCCTCTATCCTCAGTGTGACCCTCTATCCTCAGTGTGACCCTCTATCCTCAGTGTGACCCTCTATCCTCTATCCTCAGTGTGACCCTCTATCCTCAGTGTGACCCTCTATCCACAGTGTGACCCTCTCTCCTCAGCGTGACCCGCTTTCCTAGGTGTGACCCTTTGAACTCAGTACTCTGTGATCATCTTTGCTCTCCTGTCTGTAAAGGCACAAAAATTCCACCCAAATATATTTATAAGCAACAGCATTCTTGTTCTTATGCAAGACTTCTCGTGTTCCCCGTTCAGCGCTGGCTACTGTTCAGCTACTGGGTGACTCACGTTCAGAGACATGTCTTACTGTCCGTCTGTCTGTCTGTCGGTTCCCCAGTCTGCGCTGGCTACTGTTTAGCTAGCGCCTCGCGCTGGGATACATTGGAACACAGTCACTGATTAACTGTCTCTTCAACAGCTGCAGGATATATCTACACCCCTGGGGCTGCTACCTGGCAACCTGCTACCTGGCAACAGGGCCGTCCAGCGTGGGAAACCAGGAGGACTTTACTGGATACTTAAGAAAAGTTGAGTGGAGGCTGAGGGTACAAAGTCTCTCTGCTTAAAACAATGGTCAGCAACCATATCAGCCCCGTGAAAGACAGCTGGTCTGGGGCTAGCAGCACGAGCTCATCCCCTGCTGCTCACAGGAGTAACACTAGAACCACGCTGAGGAACACTAGAACCCCACAGAGTAACACTAGAACCAAACAGAGGAACACTAGAACCACGCTGAGGAACACTAGAACCACGCTGAGGAAAACTAGAACCCAACAGAGGAACACTAGAACCCAACAGAGGAACAGAACCACGCTTAGGAACACTAGAACCCCACAGAGTAACACTAGAACCCAACAGAGGAACACTAGAACCACGCTGAGGAACACTAGAACCACGCTGAGGAACACTAGAACCACGCTGAGGAACACTAGAACCCAACAGAGGAACGCTAGAACCCACAGAGGAACACTTGAAACACACTGAGGAACACTAGAACACCTGAACCCCGCCGAGGAACAGTAGAACCCACAGAGGAACACTAGAACACTAGAATGACGCTGGGAACGCTAGAACCACAAAGAGGAACACTAGACCCCCACAGAGGAACACTAGTACCCCACTGAGGAACACTAGAACCACGCTGAGGAACACTATAACCCAACTGAGGAACACTAAAACCACGCTGAGGAACACTAGAACACTAGAACCATGCTGAGGAAAACTAGAACTCACAGAGGAACACTAGAACCACGCTGTTATCTCCTAATCCTTCTTTAACCTTAGGATATCTCCTAAACGTTCTTTAACCTTAGGCTATCTTCTAAACCTACCTTAACCTGAGGCTATCTCCTAAACGTTCTTTAACCTAAGGCTATCTCCTAAACCAACCTTAACCTGAGGCTATCTCCTAATCCTACCTTAACCTGAGGCCATCTCCTAATCCTACCTTAACCTGAGGCCATCTCCTAATCCTACTTTAACCTGAGGCTATCTCCTAATCCTACTTTAACCTTAGGCTTACCTTTATCAGCAGAGGGAACCGTCTGACTTTCTCCTTCCTGAACTTCTCCGGGACTTTCCTGGAGACATTTTTGCTGTGAGGAGATCAGTTAGTAAAGGGATGGTTTGAGAACAAACCATGGAATGTATGACCCTGTCAGAGATGGGCCCTCTACTGCCCCCTGGGGGCGCTCTACTGCCCCCTATGGGCCCTCTACTGACCCCTGGGGGCTCTCTACTGGCCCCTGCACTCTACTGACCCCTTGGGGACACAGGCGTTGACTGGCTTTAATTTTTGCGTGACTGAACATGAACAGGTTTTCCTTTGTCTGTTAGTAAAGGAGGAAGTACAGTCGATTGCCTAGACTACGCTTAGTGTAATACAATGAGAAATAAACCTTACCATTACAAAATAATGCAACAGAGTAAAGAATTTCAACTAAGTTATATTTAGGGCATTCAGCAGACACTTTTATCTAAAGCAACTTACAATAAGTACATTTGTTAGAAGAAGAGAAACAACAATATATCGCTGTCGGTACAGTAAGGATGTCCATAGAACCAAGTGGCGTACACTAGCAACCACTAGGTTAAACCATTTCCCAACAAAGATAGCTAGGATAAGATGCTACACAACTAAGTCCTATAACTAACTACGACATGCAATAAGTAGGAGGGCTGGGAAGGGCTGTGCGGGGTCCAGGTGAACTCTGAAGAGGTGCGAGTTTGGTTTTGGACCATTACTCACCTTTTGTCTGTGGACTTGCGCGACGCGCTCATGATGCTCAATAAAGTGACAATCCAGACATCAGCTCATCCTCATGTTCTCATGAACGTTAGAACATGATCACCAAGACGGACTGAACCCACGACTCTAGGCAGGCGCTGTCAGGTGTCCAAGGCGGAGTCTTGAGCTTAACCAAACAATGGTCGGTCTGCTGGACAAGCGTGTGTGTGTTTGTGTGTGTGTGTGTGTGTGTGTGTGTGTGTGTGTGTGTGTGTGTGTGTGTGTGTGTGTGTGTGTGTGTGTGTGTGTGTGTGTGTGTGTGTGTGCATGTGTGTTAGTGTTAGTTTTAGTCTGTCTCACCCGGTGTGTGTGTGTGTGTGTGTGTGTGTGTGTGTGTGTGTGTGTGTGTGTGTGTGTGTGTGTGTGTGTGTGTGTGTGTGTGTGTGTGTGTGTGTGTGTTAGTAGTGGAATCTAACAACCGAGCCGACCAATCATCGGCTCACATTCCACAAGAGCCATTGTGGTGTTCCCCTCAGTGTGTGAAGTCTCAAGGAGAGACAGTTCAGGAAGGCGTTGGAGCCAGGAGCCGGGAGCTTATCTCTCCATTCTGTGTTAGTGTACGGGTCACAGATTAGTGTGTGAAGGGCTGCCGCTCCCTGGAAGGGGATCCGGCTGTAAGAGATACAAACATGAATGTTTAATGGTGGTCTTGTGTCTGGATTGTGTAATGAAACCCAGACGATAAGCCCCCCCTGAAGCCCCTGCAGACCTGCCACTGCCTGTGGTCTGAAAGCCGACACCAGGCTCAAACTACCGCCCCCTAGTGGCCAGTCTGCCCACACCATGCCCAAATTACCGCCCCCTAGTGGCCAGCCTGCCCACGCCAGGGCCGACCAGGCAGTCGGGCCACAACATGGAGACCACAGAGTAACACTACATAGACACAGCTCCACTCTCCAAGGCTCTGGTTTCCATCCCCAATGTCCATGAGCAAGATGTCCGGACTTACAACCTAATCCTGAATCAGAAGAATCAGATCTGAATCCAACTCCCCATGGCGTTGTCTGATAATCAATATAACTCATTACAGGATAATCAGGTCCTATACATGGATATATATATCGCAATACGGTTATGAATTCAAAATATCATTCAAACGGATGAGGCGCCTGACATATTTTATTCTTGGTCGTGGTGTGATGGTGCCCCTACTCCACCCTGAGCCCTCTGGTTGGAGGAGCTATGTCCTGATGGAGACGGGAGGGTGGAGATCCTGTTGAAGTCAATGAATAAACTGTGACTGTTTCCTGCGTATGATGAGTTTTATTTCTGATAGCACCATTGGTCAGCCTCGACCCGTCAGCTCTCTCTCCACAGAGCAGCTCAGTGTCCGCTCTGAGGCCGGGGGCCCACGCAGCACCCCTGGCGTCGTCACAGAGGAACAGAAATGACTTTCTTACATGTCGTTGGTTATAGCTTCATTGTGTCGGCGTCAGTATCCAGTCAGAAACACTCCTATATACCTCGGGATATAACTAGGGTTTCTATTTATATTGGATCATGGATATGACTTGATTAAAATGATCGTTCGATCAGGAGATGTATTTGGTTAAAATGTAAATGTGGACCCAGGGTTATCACCCCAGCTTTGAAATTTAGCAAAATTTGAAAAAACATTAATCCAGAAAAATGAATGTCATCATCTCGTTTAAATTTAGCTGTGGGTTGAAGAGGAGAGGAGAGGAGAGGAGAGGAGAGGAAAGAGGAGAGGAGAGAGAGGAGAAGAGACAAGAGGAGAGGGGAAGAGAGAAGAGAACAGGAGAGAGGAGAGGAGGAGAGGAAGAGAGAGGAGAGGAGAGAGTAGAAGAGAGGAGAGAGTAGAAGAGTAGGAGACCAAAAGAGGAGGAAAGATGTCAAGAATAGATCTATTTCTGAGATCAGATGAAGTCAGAACATCCCTGGGCTGACCTCCATGTCCTCGCTGTCCATGACCTGGCCACCAGGTATTTAAAGTCCTGCTAATGGTTCTTTGGTCAGAAAATATTCACATTGCGAACAATCGAATGTGAGGGGCTCCGCATGTGACGAGGGGCCGTCGGGGTCCATGGAGGGGGCGAGGGGAGGGGGGGAGGGGGCGAGGGGGCGAGGGGAGGGGGGGAGGCGAAGGGGCCGGGGAATGAGTGGGGGGGACCGGGGTCCTGTGGGGTCCAGGGTGGTCCAGGGTGATCCCCAGACGGAGACAAGAGGGCTGGGTGTGCCGGGTCCAGGGGTGTCAGGGGTGTCCAGGGTGGTCCTGGGGGGGTCCTTTGGGGTCCAGGGTGGTCCAGGGTGGGCCCAGGTGGTCCAGGGTGGTCCAGGGGGTCCCCAGACGGAGACAGGAGGGCTGGGTCTGCGGGGGGCTCTTCAGCCCAGGTTCCTGTGGTGGGGCTTCTCGTAGCCTACTGCGTTGTTGGTGTCACTTCCTGCCAGAAAGAGAGACAGCTCTTTACTCTCTCCAGGTCAGGAGAGGATCCTGGGACAGGATGAGGAGGGTTCAGTACCTCACCTACCGTAGTAATCCTTGTAGTCCTTGAAGTATTTGTGTCTCAGGTTTCGTCCGTCTGCAATAAAGAAGACGGCCGTTAAGGTCAGACCAACGCAGACACGGACCAGGTCCTGTGGCCTCACACAGACCCCCTGGTGGGACTGGGGCGGACCCCTAGGACAGGGTCTTCAAGCGGACCCCTAGGACAGGGTATACAAGCAGACCCCTAGGACAGGGTCTCCAGCTCTGGGGACCCCTAGGACAGGGTCTCCAGCTCTGGGGACCCCTAGGACAGGTCTCCAGCTCTGGGGACCCCTAGGACAGCTCTCCAGCTCTAGGGACCCCCAGGACAGCTCTCCAGGCTGCTACCTGAGTTCCCGCGCTGCCTGATGCACTGGCCCCGGTTGGGGACGCCGGCCGCTGGGTTCCCGGGGCTGATGATGTGGCACTCGTACCCCGTGGGGCAGTGGAGCGGCTCGTCCCCGTCCTCCGTGGTGCTGCACGCCTCGGCTGGGGGCGGAGGAGAGCTACGTCACCACACTGGTCTCCTCATACAGGAGAGCTACGTCACCACACTGGTCTCCTCATACAGGAGAGCTACGTCACCACACTGGTCTCCTCATACAGGAGAGCTACGTCATCACCCTGGTCTCCTAATACAGGAGAGCTACGTCACCACACTGGTCTCCTCATACAGGAGAGCTACGTCACCACACTGGTCTCCTCATACAGTGTTGAGCTATGAAACTAGCACATTGAGCTAACAAGCTAGCATTATGGGCTTACTCATTAGCTCGCTGAGCTAACCAGTGAATATATTGAGCTAACCAGTTAGCATGCTGTGGTAACCTGTTAGAATATTGAGTTAACTGACTAGCAGGCTGAGCTATCCAGCCAGCATGCAAAGCTAAATCATTAGCAGGCTAAGGGAACACGTGAGCATGCTGAGGTAACCTGTTAGCATGCTACGCTAACCTGTTAGCATGCTGAGGTAACCTGTCAGCATGTTGCAGCAACCTGTCAGCATACTGAACTAACCAGTCGGAATGCTGAGGTAACCTGTTAGCATGCTGAGCTAACCCGCTGGCATGCTGCGGTAAGCTGTTAGCATGCTAAGCTTACCTGTCAGCATGCTGAGGTCAGCTGTTAGCATGCTGAGGTAACCTGTCAGCATGCTGAGGAAAGCTGTTAGCATTTTGAGGTAACCTGTCAGCATGCTAAGCTAACCTGTCAGCATGCTGAGCTAACCTTCTAGCAGGCCGATGCTTCAGGCCGGTGTGACGATGTGTCTGGTGGTGAGTGATGCTCACCCTGCAGTGCCTCCTCTGGCCCGTCAAGCAGCCATCCGTTTCCCCCCAGCCACCGCGGCTTGGGCTGCACCAGCCAGTCTAGAACTGACACACACACACACACACACACACACACACACACACACACACACACACACACACACACACACACACACACACACACACACACACACACACACACACACACACACACACAAAAAAATGTGTTGCGCGAATGCTGCAGAGGGAGGTAGCCTATTTGATTGATTCGCTGAATTTCCCAATCATGTGGTGATAGCAAAAAAGAAAGGCGATACCATTGGCCTGGGGCGCACACTGGTGCAATCCAAGGGTGAATTTTCTTGCGCCAATGAAAAGCTGTCTCTGCTTGATAGACAGCAAAAAGTTAGCGAGCTTACATTGACTTCAATGTGGCCGGCGCCCCTGACTTGGAGGAGGGCTTTATTTCAAATGACCAATAACTAGCCTAGCCCAAATCATTGACTTTCAGACCCTCTATCCTTAGTGTGACCCTCTATCCTCAGTGTGACCCTCTATCCTCAGTGTGACCCTCTATCCTCTATCCTCAGTGTGACCCTCTACCCTCTATCCTCAGTGTGACCCTCTAGTGTGACCCTCTATCCTCAGTGTGACCCTCTATCCTCAGTGTGACCCTCTATCCTCTATCCTCAGTGTGACCCTCTATCCTCAGTGTGACCCTCTAGTGTGACCCTCTATCCTCAGTGTGACCCTCTATCCTCAGTGTGACCCTCTATCCTCAGTGTGACCCTCTATCCTCAGTGTGAGCCTCTATCCTCAGTGTGACCCTCTAGTGTGACCCTCTATCCTCAGTATGACCCTCTATCCTCAGTGTGACCCTCTATCCTCAGTGTGACCCTCTATCCTCTATCCTCAGTGTGACCCTCTATCCTCAGTGTGACCCTCTAGTGTGATGCTCTATCCTCAATGTGACCCTCTATCCTCAGTGTGACCCTCTATCCTCAGTGTGACCCTCTATCCTCAGTGTGACCCTCTATCCTCTATCCTCAGTGTGACCCTCTATCCTCAGTGTGACCCTCTATCCACAGTGTGACCCTCTCTCCTCAGCGTGACCCGCTTTCCTAGGTGTGACCCTTTGAACTCAGTACTCTGTGATCATCTTTGCTCTCCTGTCTGTAAAGGCACAAAAATTCCACCCAAATATATTTATAAGCAACAGCATTCTTGTTCTTATGCAAGACTTCTCGTGTTCCCCGTTCAGCGCTGGCTACTGTTCAGCTACTGGGTGACTCACGTTCAGAGACATGTCTTACTGTCCGTCTGTCTGTCTGTCGGTTCCCCAGTCTGCGCTGGCTACTGTTTAGCTAGCGCCTCGCGCTGGGATACATTGGAACACAGTCACTGATTAACTGTCTCTTCAACAGCTGCAGGATATATCTACACCCCTGGGGCTGCTACCTGGCAACCTGCTACCTGGCAACAGGGCCGTCCAGCGTGGGAAACCAGGAGGACTTTACTGGATACTTAAGAAAAGTTGAGTGGAGGCTGAGGGTACAAAGTCTCTCTGCTTAAAACAATGGTCAGCAACCATATCAGCCCCGTGAAAGACAGCTGGTCTGGGGCTAGCAGCACGAGCTCATCCCCTGCTGCTCACAGGAGTAACACTAGAACCACGCTGAGGAACACTAGAACCCCACAGAGTAACACTAGAACCAAACAGAGGAACACTAGAACCACGCTGAGGAACACTAGAACCACGCTGAGGAAAACTAGAACCCAACAGAGGAACACTAGAACCCAACAGAGGAACAGAACCACGCTTAGGAACACTAGAACCCCACAGAGTAACACTAGAACCCAACAGAGGAACACTAGAACCACGCTGAGGAACACTAGAACCACGCTGAGGAACACTAGAACCACGCTGAGGAACACTAGAACCCAACAGAGGAACGCTAGAACCCACAGAGGAACACTTGAAACACACTGAGGAACACTAGAACACCTGAACCCCGCCGAGGAACAGTAGAACCCACAGAGGAACACTAGAACACTAGAATGACGCTGGGAACGCTAGAACCACAAAGAGGAACACTAGACCCCCACAGAGGAACACTAGTACCCCACTGAGGAACACTAGAACCACGCTGAGGAACACTATAACCCAACTGAGGAACACTAAAACCACGCTGAGGAACACTAGAACACTAGAACCATGCTGAGGAAAACTAGAACTCACAGAGGAACACTAGAACCACGCTGTTATCTCCTAATCCTTCTTTAACCTTAGGATATCTCCTAAACGTTCTTTAACCTTAGGCTATCTTCTAAACCTACCTTAACCTGAGGCTATCTCCTAAACGTTCTTTAACCTAAGGCTATCTCCTAAACCAACCTTAACCTGAGGCTATCTCCTAATCCTACCTTAACCTGAGGCCATCTCCTAATCCTACCTTAACCTGAGGCCATCTCCTAATCCTACTTTAACCTGAGGCTATCTCCTAATCCTACTTTAACCTTAGGCTTACCTTTATCAGCAGAGGGAACCGTCTGACTTTCTCCTTCCTGAACTTCTCCGGGACTTTCCTGGAGACATTTTTGCTGTGAGGAGATCAGTTAGTAAAGGGATGGTTTGAGAACAAACCATGGAATGTATGACCCTGTCAGAGATGGGCCCTCTACTGCCCCCTGGGGGCGCTCTACTGCCCCCTATGGGCCCTCTACTGACCCCTGGGGGCTCTCTACTGGCCCCTGCACTCTACTGACCCCTTGGGGACACAGGCGTTGACTGGCTTTAATTTTTGCGTGACTGAACATGAACAGGTTTTCCTTTGTCTGTTAGTAAAGGAGGAAGTACAGTCGATTGCCTAGACTACGCTTAGTGTAATACAATGAGAAATAAACCTTACCATTACAAAATAATGCAACAGAGTAAAGAATTTCAACTAAGTTATATTTAGGGCATTCAGCAGACACTTTTATCTAAAGCAACTTACAATAAGTACATTTGTTAGAAGAAGAGAAACAACAATATATCGCTGTCGGTACAGTAAGGATGTCCATAGAACCAAGTGGCGTACACTAGCAACCACTAGGTTAAACCATTTCCCAACAAAGATAGCTAGGATAAGATGCTACACAACTAAGTCCTATAACTAACTACGACATGCAATAAGTAGGAGGGCTGGGAAGGGCTGTGCGGGGTCCAGGTGAACTCTGAAGAGGTGCGAGTTTGGTTTTGGACCATTACTCACCTTTTGTCTGTGGACTTGCGCGACGCGCTCATGATGCTCAATAAAGTGACAATCCAGACATCAGCTCATCCTCATGTTCTCATGAACGTTAGAACATGATCACCAAGACGGACTGAACCCACGACTCTAGGCAGGCGCTGTCAGGTGTCCAAGGCGGAGTCTTGAGCTTAACCAAACAATGGTCGGTCTGCTGGACAAGCGTGTGTGTGTTTGTGTGTGTGTGTGTGTGTGTGTGTGTGTGTGTGTGTGTGTGTGTGTGTGTGTGTGTGTGTGTGTGTGTGTGTGTGTGTGTGTGTGTGTGTGTGCATGTGTGTTAGTGTTAGTTTTAGTCTGTCTCACCCGGTGTGTGTGTGTGTGTGTGTGTGTGTGTGTGTGTGTGTGTGTGTGTGTGTGTGTGTGTGTGTGTGTGTGTGTGTGTGTGTGTGTGTGTGTGTGTTAGTAGTGGAATCTAACAACCGAGCCGACCAATCATCGGCTCACATTCCACAAGAGCCATTGTGGTGTTCCCCTCAGTGTGTGAAGTCTCAAGGAGAGACAGTTCAGGAAGGCGTTGGAGCCAGGAGCCGGGAGCTTATCTCTCCATTCTGTGTTAGTGTACGGGTCACAGATTAGTGTGTGAAGGGCTGCCGCTCCCTGGAAGGGGATCCGGCTGTAAGAGATACAAACATGAATGTTTAATGGTGGTCTTGTGTCTGGATTGTGTAATGAAACCCAGACGATAAGCCCCCCCTGAAGCCCCTGCAGACCTGCCACTGCCTGTGGTCTGAAAGCCGACACCAGGCTCAAACTACCGCCCCCTAGTGGCCAGTCTGCCCACACCATGCCCAAATTACCGCCCCCTAGTGGCCAGCCTGCCCACGCCAGGGCCGACCAGGCAGTCGGGCCACAACATGGAGACCACAGAGTAACACTACATAGACACAGCTCCACTCTCCAAGGCTCTGGTTTCCATCCCCAATGTCCATGAGCAAGATGTCCGGACTTACAACCTAATCCTGAATCAGAAGAATCAGATCTGAATCCAACTCCCCATGGCGTTGTCTGATAATCAATATAACTCATTACAGGATAATCAGGTCCTATACATGGATATATATATCGCAATACGGTTATGAATTCAAAATATCATTCAAACGGATGAGGCGCCTGACATATTTTATTCTTGGTCGTGGTGTGATGGTGCCCCTACTCCACCCTGAGCCCTCTGGTTGGAGGAGCTATGTCCTGATGGAGACGGGAGGGTGGAGATCCTGTTGAAGTCAATGAATAAACTGTGACTGTTTCCTGCGTATGATGAGTTTTATTTCTGATAGCACCATTGGTCAGCCTCGACCCGTCAGCTCTCTCTCCACAGAGCAGCTCAGTGTCCGCTCTGAGGCCGGGGGCCCACGCAGCACCCCTGGCGTCGTCACAGAGGAACAGAAATGACTTTCTTACATGTCGTTGGTTATAGCTTCATTGTGTCGGCGTCAGTATCCAGTCAGAAACACTCCTATATACCTCGGGATATAACTAGGGTTTCTATTTATATTGGATCATGGATATGACTTGATTAAAATGATCGTTCGATCAGGAGATGTATTTGGTTAAAATGTAAATGTGGACCCAGGGTTATCACCCCAGCTTTGAAATTTAGCAAAATTTGAAAAAACATTAATCCAGAAAAATGAATGTCATCATCTCGTTTAAATTTAGCTGTGGGTTGAAGAGGAGAGGAGAGGAGAGGAGAGGAGAGGAAAGAGGAGAGGAGAGAGAGGAGAAGAGACAAGAGGAGAGGGGAAGAGAGAAGAGAACAGGAGAGAGGAGAGGAGGAGAGGAAGAGAGAGGAGAGGAGAGAGTAGAAGAGAGGAGAGAGTAGAAGAGTAGGAGACCAAAAGAGGAGGAAAGATGTCAAGAATAGATCTATTTCTGAGATCAGATGAAGTCAGAACATCCCTGGGCTGACCTCCATGTCCTCGCTGTCCATGACCTGGCCACCAGGTATTTAAAGTCCTGCTAATGGTTCTTTGGTCAGAAAATATTCACATTGCGAACAATCGAATGTGAGGGGCTCCGCATGTGACGAGGGGCCGTCGGGGTCCATGGAGGGGGCGAGGGGAGGGGGGGAGGGGGCGAGGGGGCGAGGGGAGGGGGGGAGGCGAAGGGGCCGGGGAATGAGTGGGGGGGACCGGGGTCCTGTGGGGTCCAGGGTGGTCCAGGGTGATCCCCAGACGGAGACAAGAGGGCTGGGTGTGCCGGGTCCAGGGGTGTCAGGGGTGTCCAGGGTGGTCCTGGGGGGGTCCTTTGGGGTCCAGGGTGGTCCAGGGTGGGCCCAGGTGGTCCAGGGTGGTCCAGGGGGTCCCCAGACGGAGACAGGAGGGCTGGGTCTGCGGGGGGCTCTTCAGCCCAGGTTCCTGTGGTGGGGCTTCTCGTAGCCTACTGCGTTGTTGGTGTCACTTCCTGCCAGAAAGAGAGACAGCTCTTTACTCTCTCCAGGTCAGGAGAGGATCCTGGGACAGGATGAGGAGGGTTCAGTACCTCACCTACCGTAGTAATCCTTGTAGTCCTTGAAGTATTTGTGTCTCAGGTTTCGTCCGTCTGCAATAAAGAAGACGGCCGTTAAGGTCAGACCAACGCAGACACGGACCAGGTCCTGTGGCCTCACACAGACCCCCTGGTGGGACTGGGGCGGACCCCTAGGACAGGGTCTTCAAGCGGACCCCTAGGACAGGGTATACAAGCAGACCCCTAGGACAGGGTCTCCAGCTCTGGGGACCCCTAGGACAGGGTCTCCAGCTCTGGGGACCCCTAGGACAGGTCTCCAGCTCTGGGGACCCCTAGGACAGCTCTCCAGCTCTAGGGACCCCCAGGACAGCTCTCCAGGCTGCTACCTGAGTTCCCGCGCTGCCTGATGCACTGGCCCCGGTTGGGGACGCCGGCCGCTGGGTTCCCGGGGCTGATGATGTGGCACTCGTACCCCGTGGGGCAGTGGAGCGGCTCGTCCCCGTCCTCCGTGGTGCTGCACGCCTCGGCTGGGGGCGGAGGAGAGCTACGTCACCACACTGGTCTCCTCATACAGGAGAGCTACGTCACCACACTGGTCTCCTCATACAGGAGAGCTACGTCACCACACTGGTCTCCTCATACAGGAGAGCTACGTCATCACCCTGGTCTCCTAATACAGGAGAGCTACGTCACCACACTGGTCTCCTCATACAGGAGAGCTACGTCACCACACTGGTCTCCTCATACAGTGTTGAGCTATGAAACTAGCACATTGAGCTAACAAGCTAGCATTATGGGCTTACTCATTAGCTCGCTGAGCTAACCAGTGAATATATTGAGCTAACCAGTTAGCATGCTGTGGTAACCTGTTAGAATATTGAGTTAACTGACTAGCAGGCTGAGCTATCCAGCCAGCATGCAAAGCTAAATCATTAGCAGGCTAAGGGAACACGTGAGCATGCTGAGGTAACCTGTTAGCATGCTACGCTAACCTGTTAGCATGCTGAGGTAACCTGTCAGCATGTTGCAGCAACCTGTCAGCATACTGAACTAACCAGTCGGAATGCTGAGGTAACCTGTTAGCATGCTGAGCTAACCCGCTGGCATGCTGCGGTAAGCTGTTAGCATGCTAAGCTTACCTGTCAGCATGCTGAGGTCAGCTGTTAGCATGCTGAGGTAACCTGTCAGCATGCTGAGGAAAGCTGTTAGCATTTTGAGGTAACCTGTCAGCATGCTAAGCTAACCTGTCAGCATGCTGAGCTAACCTTCTAGCAGGCCGATGCTTCAGGCCGGTGTGACGATGTGTCTGGTGGTGAGTGATGCTCACCCTGCAGTGCCTCCTCTGGCCCGTCAAGCAGCCATCCGTTTCCCCCCAGCCACCGCGGCTTGGGCTGCACCAGCCAGTCTAGAACTGACACACACACACACACACACACACACACACACACACACACACACACACACACACACACACACACACACACACACACACACACACACACACACACACACACACACACACACACAAAAAAATGAAAACAAGGTGAAAGGGGAGTATAAGGGCTTGTTAAGATCCCGGGATAGGGCAGGAGGATTTATCCTTCCTGCACAGGAGAGGCTCTGTGGCGTGGTATCCCCAGACCTCCACCCAGACCTCCACCCCAGACCTCCACCCAGACTCCACCCAGACCTCCACCCAGACCTCCACCCCAGACCCCCACCCCAGACCTCCACCCGAGAACTCCACCCCAGACCTCCACCCTCAGACCTCCACCCCAGACCTCCACCCTCAGACCTCCACCCTCAGACCTCCACCCCAGACCTCCACCCTCAGACCTCCACCCACCTGGCGGCGGCTGGACGGACTCCAGGCAGGCGTAGATGCAGCCGTTGTAGCAGCATCGTTTGTGGCGCTCGCACTCTGAGTCGGAGCGGCAGCCCGGGGCCTCGCAGGCCCTCTCCGGGAGCCTCTGTGGCGGCGGCGGGCAGCGGTCGTTCTTCTGGTGGCCCGCAGGGAGGGCCTGGTTGGGGTACTCGTAGTCCTGAGGGTTAGAGCCTCTCTTTAATGCACGCAGTCTCTCAGAGTATAACGCTCTGAGAGACTCTCTCATACTCTCATTACACTCTGTAGTAGTGCTGCCCTCTGGCCAGCAGGTGGCAGCAGCGGGTAACCAGCGGGGCGCTGCATGTCGGGCTCCGTCTGACCGAGACTCACGTGATCCGGGAACAAACACTCCAACACTGGCGTGGAGGGGAAGGGAAAGGAGCCAAAATACCCTGGACTAAGCAGCTACACATGTGCATGCACGCACGCACGCGCACACACACACACACACACACACACACACACACACACACACACACACACACACACACACACACACACACACACACACACACACACACACACACACACACACACACACACCTCTGCATAGCTGTGAACAGGAATGTTACCATGGAAACGACCGCCCGGAGGTTCATATTCACGTCCTTCCAAGAACAAAGCTCAGACTGGAAGGAGCCGCTTTAGTTTTAAAAACTATCGATTATGTTCAACCATCTAATAGTCAAAGGCACTTTAAGTAATATAATTAATAGTTAACAAGAGCAAAGAAAAGCTAAATATCACAACTATAGAACTTTATGGTTTGAAAGAGAGAGAGAGAGAGAGAGAGAGAGAGAGAGAGAGAGAGAGAGAGAGAGAGAGAGAGAGAGAGAGAGAGAGAGAGAGAGAGAGAGAGAGAGAGAGAGAGAGAGAGAGAGAGAGAGAGAGAGAGAGAGAGAGAGAGAGAGAGAGAGCATTTACACAAAAAATTTGAGGGAGAGCTAATGAAAAATAATGAATTGGCCACCATTTGTCTACCCTGCTAATTAGTTAACAAGCTTGCGTGGGCTGATTAAAGGGTGCTGATTGGGTGGGAGGTCGGCCGGCTCGTTCCCAGATCAAGTGGAAAAACAAAAGCCAGCGGAGCCCCTGCCAGCAGCACACTGGGTGGGTCTGCTTGTTGGCTGCTCTGCTGGCTGCCTGCTCTGCTGGCTGGCCTCCCTGCTGGCTGCCTGCTGGCTGCCTGCCCTGCTGTCTGCCTGCTCTGCTGGCTGGCCTCCCTGCTGGCTGCCTGCTGGCTGCCTGCCCTGCTGTCTGCCTGCTCTGCTGGCTGCTCTGCTGGCTGGCTGCTCCGCTGGCTGCCTGCTGTCTGCCTGCTCTGCTGGCTGCCTACCCTGCTGGCTGCCTGCTGGCTGCCTGCTAGGCTAAAGCCTGTGGTTCTAGATGAGAGAACGCTAGATAGCCTGCTAGGCTAAAGCCTGTGGTTCTAGATGAGAGAACGCTAGATAGCCTGCTAGGCTAAAGCCTGTGGTTCTAGATGAGAGAACGCTAGATAGCCTGCTAGGCTAAAGCCTGTGGTTCTAGATGAGAGAACGCTAGATAGCCTGCTAGGCTAAAGCCTGTGATTCTAGATGAGAGAACACTAGCAAGCTTCTTAAGACCCATAGTGACGGGCAAGGCTGAGCCACTGAATGTATGAATGAACTCTCTGAGCTCTCCTGTGATTGGCTGAACAAAACTCCTTTCTTCCTTATCTAATTTCCGTAGCATCCTGTTCCTCAAAATCCCAAACTCTTTATGTCAGGCAGGCCCTTCCTGTTTCATTGGGGGTTACTTTGTGTGTATGTGTATGTGACTGTGAGAGCGTATTCTTGGTGTATGTACTGCTAAAGTCTCCAGTCTGCCTGGTTCCTTCGTTCTTCATTCATTAGTTCATCTCTCTGCCACACACACACGCACGCACGCACGCAGGCAGGCAGGCAGGCAGGCAGGCAGGCAGGCAGGCAGGCAGGCAGACAGACAGACAGACAGACAGACAGACAGACAGACAGACAGACAGACAGACAGACAGGCAGGCAGGCAGGCAGGCAGGCAGGCAGGCTCCAGCGGCTTGCTGAAGCTGCTCTGCCTAATGTAACTCTGCTGTGTGCTCACGCTAATCAGCGTTACCAAAACAATTTACAAAAGCATCTGCCTAGCGGCCAATGGGAGACCCTAGTGTAGCCTGGCATATCACCGCTTGTCCCGCTTTCCCATAGTGCATCTGTGAAGCGCTGGCGTCAGCATGAGGCCACTTTCCAAAACGGGACACTATGCAAGGTCAGAGGTCAACGGACACATTAGGATGTGATTCTATGAAGCCCTCATTGTATAAAATACAGTATGCATGTTAATAAAGTGCTTTAAAATGAACAATAACAACAAAATATATATTGCTAAATATATTTGGGTCTCGATGTGTGTGTGTGTGTGTGTGTGTGTGTGTGTGTGTGTGTGTGTGTGTGTGTGTGTGTGTGTGTGTGTGTGTGTGTGTGTGTGTACGGTAAACCCTTGCCAGATCACATCATGTGACCAGGAGGATTAGTCAGGTTCCGTGAGGCTTAGGACGGTAAGCCTGCACAAACACACACACACACACACACACACACAGACACACACACACACAAACACACACATTCATGCACACATACACGCATACACACACACCACACACACACACACACTCCGTTCGTTTTCTGACTGAGTTAGTTTGCTGACTGCAGACCAACTGTTGGTCGGCTGGTTTAAGGGCCACCTCAGTCCAAATGTTGGTTATAGTACTCTCTTCCTGGCAGGTGGAGGATGTTATTCTGCAGTGAGAGAGGCGGTATAGGGAGGGTGGAGCTCTGAGCAGGCATTGTAGAGGGTGAAGCTCTGAGCAGGCGTTGTAGAGGGTGTAGCTCTGAGTAGGCGGTGTAGAGGGTGTAGCTCTGAGCAGGCGGTGTAGAGGGTGGAGCTCTGAGTAGGCGGTGTAGAGGGTGGAGCTCTGAGTAGGCGGTGTAGAGGGTGGAGCTCTGAGTAGGCGGTGTAGAGGGTGGAGCTCTGAGCAGGTGGTGTAGAGGGTGTAGCTCTGAGCAGGCGTGTTTACGCAGAGCGGAGCCCCGTCCACACGCCTAAACAAACTCTCCGTGTCGGCCGGGGGGGCCAGCATGCACCCTGTGAACCAGCGCCGCCGCGGCCAATCAGAACCATCTGGGTAATTCACCTGACAACCCCCCCTCCCCCGGACTCCCGAGGGAGGGGGGGGGGGGGGGTTCATGAGGGAGAGAGAGAGAGAGAGAGAGAGAGAGAGAGAGAGAGAGAGAGAGAGAGAGAGAGAGAGAGAGAGGAGGCACGAAAGGAGACAATGAGAGGCAAATGAGGAACATAAAGTCCTATCATTTGAGCTTCTTATGGCGATACAATTATTGTTATTGGACTCCAGTCATCAGCTCAACAAACGTCCTGATCGGCCGACTCTTCCTGGCCTTTGAGTCCCGGCTGCGAAGAGCCGTCCTTCTCAGAGCTTCAAACGGAGATCAACTGATCTAACATTACCTCCCTGCAGACAGGAGGAGGAGGTGGAGGAGGAGGAGGAGGTAGAGGAGGAGGTGATAGAGGAGGAGGTGGAGGAGGAGTTGGAGGAGGAGGAGCAGGTAGAGGAGGAGGAGGAGTCTGAGGTATGGGGGAGCCGGACGAACAGGTGAAGGAGAATGAGGTAGAGGAGGAGATGGAGGAGGAGCAGATGGAGGTGGACGAGGAGGACCAAATAGAGGAGAAGGTGGATGTAGAGGAGGAGGTGGAGGTAGAGGAGTAGGAGGAGGTAGAGGAGTAGGAGGATGAGAGGAGGTGCAGGGGAAGGCTCAGCCCTCACCCCGACATGTGTGGACGTGTCCTTCAGGGCTGTGGCTGACAGCCCAACCAGGTGTGCCTGCGTGGGGACACACCTGTCCTTTGATGGACCTATCACAAGGAGCCTGATTTGTGGCCTAGCGCCCTGGGAGGAGCACATACCGCCCGCAGAGGAAACAGCGTTCTCTGTCATCTCTTCACCCCTATGTCTGGATTCCTGTCCCTCCCTGTCTGTCTCTACATCTCCAGCTCTTTATCTATCAGCATCTGTGTCTGTCCATTTCTCTATCTATCTCATGATCGCTGACCAACAGCAGTCATGTCGCCTTCTCCCTCTGCTCCTAGGTCCCTGGCCTCAGCCACTGACCAACACATTGCTCCAGGTGACCTCTCACCCCAGTCTAGTCCAACTGCAAATGGAACCCAGAGAGGTCAAAGGTCAAGACCTCCAGGTCAGACAGAGAAAGTGAGGGAGCCGATTCTGTCTGAAATATGTCTCCAACCCCCTGATTCTTATTCCACTATAGGCCTACTACTCTAGTATGCTAATCAAGCAACTTCTTCAGTAGCGCATTTGATGTGAAACGGCAGAATTCCCTGTATTATATATTCATGTAAAGGCAAATGATGCATTATATATCCCAGGGTATATTCTCTTTATATTCCCGGTATATTCCCGGTATACTCCAGGTATACTCCCGGTATTTTCCCGTTATACTCCCGGTAAATTCCCGGTATACTCCTTGTATACTCCTGTGTATCCTCTAGTTATATTCCTGGTATACTCTGGGTATAATCCGGGTTTATTCCTTGTATATTCTCTGTATATTCCCGGTACACTCTGGGTACATTCCCGATATATTCTTGGTATATTCCCGGTTTACTCCGGGTGTGTTCCCAGTATATTCCTGGTATACTCCGGGTATACTCTGGGTACATTCCCGGTACACTCAGGATATATTCCTGGTATGCTCCTGGTATATTCCCGGTATATTCCAGGTATACTCCGGATACATTCCCGGATATTCCCGGTATCGCAGGGTATACTCCGGGTAAACTCCTGGTATATTCCCGGTATACTCCTGGTATCTTCCCAGTATCTCAGGGTAGGGAGGAGGTTCTGGGAGAGCCCTGGGTCAGCCCTGCTCCTCTAACCCGGGACAGGGGTCTGGGATGGGGGTGAGAGCCCTGAGTCTCTCAGGGTCAACCAGGACGCTAACACAGCTAGCCATTTCCCAATACTCTGACCTCCCCAGGAGAGGAGACAACTGATCATGGAGAGAGAGACAGCTGGCACCACAGACTGGTGGAGAGTTGGGCGGACAGGGAGAAAGGTAGAGAGATGGATAGATACGGTACAGATGTTCTAGTGGTTAGAGTGGTTGACTCCCAGTTCAAGAATTTGAGCTCTACACTGACTTCTGCCTCAAGAAATACGAGGGTCAGCTGGGTGACTCAGTAGTTAGAAGACAGGTAGAGGGACAGACTGTTGTCTAGGGAGAGACACATGTTTACCTTGTAAGGACGGACGGGACAGAGCGACATGTAGAGAGAGAACATAGACTTAAAGGCCAGCCTACCTTCTGGTGGAGACCTCTCTTCACAAGCCTCCTGGCAGCCCGGCTCTCAGGGGCCAGAACCAGGAGAAACAGCAGCAGAGCGAGAGGGGCCGCCATGGAGCCCGGACCTCTCCTCTCTCAAACCCTGCTCCTCTCCTGGTCTCTCCTGGTCTCTGCTGGTCTCTCTTGGCTGCTCGTCTAAGTAATCCAATCCACAAGCGTTTCCTAACTCGTCCGTCTCTCTGGGCCGCAGATGTCCTCTGGCCAGTCTCAAGAGACAGAAGAGGAGAGGAGGAGAGCAGGAGAGGAAAGAGGAGAAAGGAGAGAGGAGAGAGAAGAGGAGTAGTCCAGTAACACAGGGGACGTGGTCTTCCTGTAGTCCAGTAACACAGGGGACGTGGTCTTCCTGTAGTCCAGTAACTCAGGGGACGTGGTCTTCCTGTAGTCCAGTAACACAGGGGACGTGGTCTTCCTGTAGTCCAGTAACACAGGGGACGTGGTCTTCCTGTAGTCCAGTAACACAGGGGACGTGGTCTTCCTGTAGCCCAGTAACACAGGGGACGTGGTCTTCCTGTAGTCCAGTAACACAGGGGACGTGGTCTCCCGGTAGTCAAGTCCCAAGACAGAAGGGAGGGAGAGGGAGAGAGGGAGCAGAGGAGGGGAATGCCACAAAGGGAATGAATGAAGTCAGTGTTTCAGAGTAGGGAGGAGAAGGAGGAGAAACAGGATCTGAACACTATTAGGAGGAGCAGCAGGGGTCCGGGGCAGACGGGTGGAGATGGGGCAGGGGTGAGCTGGTGGAGGGTGGGGTTAGCGGGTGGAGGGTGGGGTTAGCGGGTGGAGGCTGGGGATAGCTGTAAACAGAGCAGAAGAGAGGGAAAGGGGACAGAATCTGTCCTGCTGAGAGGGAGAGTTAGAAGAAACCTGCAGGCAGCAAGCACATGTCAAGGGAGAGAGACAGAGAGAGAGAGAGAGAGAGAGAGAGAGAGAGAGAGAGAGAGAGAGAGAGAGAGAGAGAGAGAGAGAGAGAGAGAGAGAGAGAGAGAGAGAGAGAGAGAGAGGGAGAGGGAGAGAGAGAGAGGGAGGGAAAGGGGGAGAGGAGTCGAGGGAGGGAGAGAGAGGGGAGGAGTAACAAGGGGAGGGGAAAG
Organism: Gadus morhua; assembly: GCF_902167405.1. Classification (NCBI taxonomy): domain Eukaryota; kingdom Metazoa; phylum Chordata; class Actinopteri; order Gadiformes; family Gadidae; genus Gadus; species Gadus morhua. Next base: position 13,005,487 of record NC_044056.1, on the reverse strand, counting down.
AATTGGAGTCAGGGATTTGAAGACGGAAGAGTGTTTATGTTCCTCCCCATTTTTAACCCCTCCTGTTCACTAGGGGCACATGTGCTCATCACGTTCCTGTGTGTGTGTGTGTGTGTGTGTGTGTGTGTGTGTGTGTGTGTGTGTGTGTGTGTGTGTGTGTGTGTGTGTGTGTGTGTGTGTGTGTGTGTGTGTGTGTGTGTGTGTGTGTGGGTGGGTGGGTGTGTGCGGTTACAGTTATGGTTAGCAGAGGGGAACAATACATGTTCTTTATTATAGTTTAAGCTAATGTTTGTGTGTGTGGTTTGTGTTTGTATATATGTGTGTGTCAGTGATTCTGTGTGTGTGTGTGTGTGTTTGTGTGAGTGTGTGAGAGTATGTTTGAGTCAGTTTGTGTGTTTTAGTGTGTGTGTGTGTGTGTGTGTGTGTGTGTGTGTGTGTGTGTGTGTGTGTGTGTGTGTGTGTGTGTGTGTGTGTGTGTGTGTGTGAGAGTGTTAGTGAGTCCACCCTAACAAGGGGCCCCTAGAGGCCCCACATTCACCTACACAATACACAGACAAAGAGAGAGAGACTTTAGACTGACCTATTTAGTACATCTCGATAGCACTTTGCATTGTATTTTAGCTTACATTTCCTTATTATTTTACTTTGTACTGTTTGTAGGCTCTCCTTAAATCAAATCTTTAGACTGCCTGTCATCGTTTCTCTCGCTGCCAATAAAGAATAAAGGATAAGAGATTCCATCACAAACCCTTGTTTGATAGAGCGCAAATCATCGTCAGATGGCTTTAAGTCTTCTCCGAAGAGAGAGAGAGAGAGAGAGAGAGAGAGAGAGAGAGAGAGAGAGAGAGAGAGAGAGAGAGAGAACATCATTCAGTGAACCAAAGGTTGAACCCAGTTAAGATTGAGTTAAGGTTTAACCAAGTTAAGATTGAATTAAGGTTTAACCGAGTTAAGATTGAGTTAAGGTTGAACCAAGTTAAGTTAAGATTGTGTTAAAGTTTAAGCAAGTTAAGATTGAGTTAAGGTTTAACCCAGTTAAGACTGAGTTAAGGGTTAACCCAGTCCATTATGGTGGGGGCGTCCAAGGGGAAAGTGAGTCTAGAATCATCTGGACTACATGTGAGACATCACAAGTATGTGCTGCTGGAGAAAAAACACAAACACAGAACATGTGTTCTGGATCTACGAACACATGAGAGACCTCTGAGTTATAAGTGTTATTAACGTGTGTGTGTGTGTGCGTGTGTGTGTGTGTGTGTGTGTGTGTGTGTGTGTGTGTGTGTGTGTGTGTGTGTGTGTGTGTGTGTGTGTGTGTGTGTGTGTGTGTAGAGTGAGTAGAGTAGAGTGTAGAGTGCAGATTAAAAGTAACAGTAAAGTGAACAGTAAAGTAACAGTAAAGTGTACAGTAAAGTAACATTAAAGTAACATTAAAGCAACAGTAAAGTGTACAGTAAAGTAACAGTAAAGTGTACAGTAAAAGTAGGAGTAAAGTGTGCAGTAAAGGCACAGTAAAGTGGAGAGTAAAGAAACAGTAAAGTGTAGACTAAAGTAACTGTAAAGTATGGAATGAAATTTACAATAAAGCTTACAGTAAAGTTGAAAGTGAAGCATTTAATGTACAGTAAGGCCTGCGGTACGGTGTCCAGTGTCTGCAGTGAACCTTGTCTTGGTCCCAGTGCATAAATGCTGAACTTCAACTGGTTTCTAATGAAGCCTGAGTCAGTAAAAGTGTAACAGGATTGGAGAGTAAATAAAGAGGCCCTGGTTTCCAGTGCGGTCGTCTGCAGTATAAACAGCGGAGGAGGAGGGAAATCACAGGTTTCATGGATGCTTTGGTTCCACATTCATGACATCTTTGTCTTATTTGTTCACTGAGACTCGATTTGTTTGACTTAGTTCACAGTGGGCGGTCTGAGCAGAGAGAGAGAGAGGGAAGAGAGAGAGTGGAGAGAGTGGAGAGAGTGGAGAGAGAGAGAGAGAGAGAGAGAGAGAGAGAGAGAGAGAGAGAGAGAGAGAGAGAGAGAGAGAGAGAGAGAGAGAGAGAGAGAGTGGAGAGAGTGGAGAGAGAGAGAGAGAGAGAGAGAGAGAGAGAGAGAGAGAGAGAGGGAGAGAAAGGGGAGGGAGAGAGGGGGGAGAGAGAGAGGGGAGGGAGAGAGAGAGGGAGATGAGAGGTGCAGAGAGGGGGGCAGAGAGCCATGAGGAGTGATAAAAAAGCAGGATTCATGCAGACTAAACATCACTACTCTCTCTCTCTCTCTCTCTCTCTCTCTCTCTCTCTCTCTCTCTCTCTCTCTCTCTCTCTCTCTCTCTCTCTCTCTCTCTCTCTCTCTCTCTCTCTCTCTCTCTCTCTCTCTCTCTCTCTCTCGACAGTAGACAAGAGTCGATACCAGTAGACACCAATAGACAGTAGAGACAAGTAGACGCCAGTAGAGTAGACACCAGTAGAGACAGTAGACACCAGTAGACCAGTAGAGACAGTAGCCCCTCCTCTTCCTCACTACAGAAGCCTGTGAGGTCAAAGCATGAGAAGAGATTCTTAGTCGGACTTCCTCGGACTTCCAGACTCTCTCTTTTGTCAGACTCCTTCTCTAACATTCCACAGCCCAGTCTCCCCCCCCCCCCCCCCCCCCCCACTCTTGCTCTCTCTCGCTCTCTCTCTCTCTCTCTCTCTCTCTCTCTCTCTCTCTCTCTCTCTCTCTCTCTCTCTCTCTCTCTCTCTCTCTCTCTCTCTCTCTCTCTCTCTCTCTCTCTCTCTCTCTCTCTCTCTCTCTCTCTCTCTCTCTCTCTCTCTCTCTCTCTCTCTCTGATGTAGGCCGAAAAGGACATTACACATTAATATGTATCTGTTAGAGGGAGGAAGGCAGAGAGAGAGAGAGAGAGAGAGAGAGAGAGAGAGAGAGAGAGCCTGTCAACTCTATTTCCCAGCATGCACTACCGGTCCATCCTTCTCCCCTAGGTAAGGTTCAGGACATCTCTGCTCTCCACGTCTGTCTGGAGGATTAGAGATGAGAGGAATGCTAATCCAGCACAGACACATTCCTGGGGCTCTCCTACTACAGTTATTATGGTTAGTCGGTTGTTCAGAGCAGACAATGGTGGGCTGGCATGCGATCACAAGACGTCTACAGATCACATCTCGACCGCAGGAAGGAAACCCTCTGATATCACGGCTTCCTCCGGTCCACCAATACCCCGCTCCTTCCTCCCTCCCCCCTCCCTCCCCCCCCCTCTCCCCAACCTCCCCCCTCCCGCCCACAACCCTCCTACCCCTCTCTCACCCCCACCCTCCCCCTCCCTCCTCACCCCCTCCCTTCCCTCCTACCCCTCTCTCACCCCCACCCTCCCCCTCCCTCCTCCCCCCTTTCTCACCTCCACCCTCCCTCTCCCTCTCTCACCCCCTCCCTACTCCCCCCTCTCACACCCCCTCCTTTTATAGTTAATTAGTCTTATAGTTAGTCTCAGGGTTAGGTGATTACGTATAGTTAGACTCAGGTTTAGGTGATTATAGATTATAGTTATATTCGTTATTTTGATGTTTTATTTTCTAAGAACAACCATTCCCCAACTTCCTAGGATTTCAGGGTATTGGGCTTAAATCTTAAAACCCGGTAGTCAAATCCCTCTCAGAATTCTCAGAAGCCAGCGGGGAGAAGCTGAACAACAGATAAGGAAATTAAATAAAGTTGATTAAGACCTAATGCCTTTGCAGCTGAGCACTAGATTAAGCATTGCGAAACCGTCAAACTATTTAGAGCGCAGTATTCTAACATGGCCACTGGAGGGAGGTATATACATACTATTAACAGTAAAGTAACGCATATGAACAGAACCAACCAGGACGAACCAGGACCGACCAGAACCAACCAGAACCAACCAGGACCTACCAGGTACGAGCAGAACCAACCAGGATCGACCATAACCGAACAGGACCGACCACAACCAACCAGAACCAACAAGAACCTACCAGAACCGAGCAGACTCAACCAGAACCAACCAGAACCAATCAAAACCTACCGGAACCAAACTAGAACCACCCAGAACCACCATGTATTATTCATGTTCCTGGCCTGTGAAGCACAGAGACAACATGGCTCAGGGCATAGGGGCAAAGTGCTTAGTGCTATAGGATGCTATAGGATGCTATAGCATGTAGCAGTAGCATGTAGCATCACAGTGCATATGGTCACAGTGCTTAGTTCTATAGGATACTATAGCATGTAGCAGTAGCATGTAGCATCACAGTGCATATGGTCACAGTGCTTAGTTATATAGGATACTATAGCATGTAGCAGTAGCATGTAGCATCACAGTACATATGGCCACAGTGCTTTGTTCTGTAAGATACTATAGCATGTTGCAGTAGCATGTAGCATCACAGTACATATGGCCACAGTGCTTACTTCTATAGGATACTATATTAGGTTGCAGTAGCATGTAGCATCACAGGGCATAGGGGCACAGTGCTTGGTGCTATAGGATGCTATAGCATGTAGCAGTAGCATGTAGCATCACAGTTCATAGGGCCACAGTGTTTAGCGCTATGGTATGTAGCAGTAGCATGTAGCATCTTAGTGCTTAAGGCCACAGTGGAGATATTTGGGGAGGAAAGTTTGATAGAGAGGGAGATTAAGCGGAATGTAGCGGGGGAGAGAGGAGGAGAGAGGCGGAGAGAGTTTAGGAGAGAGGGGGAGAGAAGGCGGTAGGGAGCGGGGAGAGAGGGAGGTAGGGAGCGGGGAGACAGGGAGGAGAGAGGGGGAGAGAGGAGGAGAGAGTGAGGAGAGAGGGGGAGAGGAGGACAGAGGGTTATCTCTGGATCAGCGGCGCATGAAATGAACAGCAGCATGGAGCAGTGTGATGGTGAACAGCATGGAGCAGTGTGATGGTTAACACAGCATGGAGCAGTGTGATGGTGAACAGCATGGAGCAGTGTGATGGTAAACAGCATGGAGCAGTGTGATGGTGAACAGCATGGAGCAGTGTGATGGTGAACAGCATGGAGCAGTGTGATGGTGAACAGCATGGAGCAGTGTGATTGTGAACACAGCATGGAGCAGTGTGATGGGGAACACAGCATGGAGCAGTGTGATGGTGAACAGCATGGAGCAGTGTGATGGTGAACAGCATGGAGCAGTGTGATGGTGAACAGCATGGAGCAGTGTGATGGTGAACACAGCATGGAGCAGTGTGATGGTGAACAGCATGGAGCAGTGTGATGGTGAACACAGCATGGAGCAGTGTGATGGTGAACAGCATGGAGCAGTGTGATGGTGAACACAGCATGGAGCAGTGTGATGGTGAACAGCATGGAGCAGTGTGATGGTGAACAGCATGGAGCAGTGTGATGGTGAACAGCATGGAGCAGTGTGATGGTGAACAGTCTCCGGTTCTAATCCCTGATTAATTGGCGGCCGGCCAGCCGTGGAGAGGAGATATGAACCGTCGGTCGCGGCTCAACAAACTGAACCCAACGAGCAGAGCGAGCAGCAGGCTCCATCGTGAGCGGTAATGGCGTCCCTCTCAGGACCGGCTCACAGTCAGTGAGGAGGGACCTTGAGGAGGCACAGTGAGGAAACACATTGAGGCAATGAGGAGACACCGTGAGGAGACACCGAGAGAAGACACATTGAGGAGACACCCTGAGGAGACACACTAAGGAGACACATTAGAGAAAAAGAGAAAGGTCGTTAATAATAATAATAATAATAATAATACATTTAATTTAGAGGCGCCTTTCAAGACACCCAAGGTCACCTTACGGGCATATAGTCATCATAAATCGTCAAAAAAAAACAAGAAATTGTGGAAAAAATAAATAAACATAATAAATAAAAAAATAAAAAAAAATAAAAACAAGACAAAACAAAACAAACAAACAATCACGTTAGACGTTGTGTGCGACTTTGAACAGGTGAGTTTTGAGTTGTGACTTGAAGGTTGTAATGGTCTGACTGTTTTATGTGTGGGGGGAGGGAGTTCCGAGCCTGGGTGCTGAACAGCTGAATGACTGGGCACCCATTGTAGTGAGTCCACTACGAGCAGGTTAAGGAGCAGGTAGGGGTTAGACAGTACAGAGACAGGTCATTAAGGAGCAGGCAGGGGTTAGACAGTACAGAGACAGGTCATTAAGGAGCAGGCAGGGGTTAGACAGTACAGAGACAGGTCATTAAGGAGCAGGTAGGGGTTGGACAGTAAAGAAACAGTCACTATCGACCGGTTATCTTAAGTTGATTTTACACGTTGTGGTTTTTATGCAACAACAAAGAGAAACAACACATTTTTATGCAACATCAAAGAAAATTGATGAAGTCCTGAGTAAGCTGATGAGATCCTAATATCATAACATCATCAATAGATCACGTATCCCTCAGATCACAGGAAATAATCCCCTAGACCAAATTTATCGAAGGGGCAGCCAGATAACAGCGGCCATCTGGAGCAGGATCAGGGTCACCTGGGCTGCGTTCCGATATCCATACTTTCCGTACTTACTATACTTAGTTTGAGTACGTAGGGCGTTCCAATTAAGACCGAGGCGAAAAGAAGTGTACTGAAAGGACCCGGATGGTATACTGAAAATGGTCAAACTGCTGAGTGTGGATCGATGTTCACTTTTCCTCCACAACGGTAGCCGAGTAGCGGAAGAGGTGGAGCCTGGCTGAGCCAACGTCGGCGCATTTTCCATATCTTGTAACTTTTATAACTTTTTATAGCTGCTAGGTGTAAATTGTTGGTAAGTGCACAACGGAGAATTCGATTTGGAAGAACCCTGACATCTTAAAATCTGCACACTTAGTGAGTGTGGATAGTGTACTATGGGTGTGTTCGAAACCGCCTACTTGCTTACTGCTTACTACCTACTAAATATTTGGCTTACTTCTCGAATCCTTAAATAATGATTGAGTAATCCATTTGAGTAATCGACGTTCAGAAGACCGTCCTTACTTGTCAATAACCTACCGGCCGGGCGCCGTTAATCAATATTATAAATAAATATATAAACGTCACATTTAACGTCACAGTACATCTTCAACCTAAGGATTTGCGGTGATGTGTTAAAAACAATTATTAAACAATTACATCGGTATGGCTGTGGGCTCTGCTGCTGCGGCTCCCCGTTTAGCGCCATTGCTTCCACTGTTCTTTTGAATAGACGCAGTGCATTCTGGGGCAGTTGAGTACGTCTAGTAAGCTAGCGATGCTTACACAAAATCTTTCCGGAAGTAGAAGACATTCGATACTACTCGCTTACCTAAAACTCGCTTACTACGTTATGCTTACTCAATTTGACGTCATAGTTAGTAAGCGTAGTAAGCAAGTATGCGGTTTCGAACACACCCTATGTTTCAGTATACTCATGGAAGTATGGATACCGGAACACAGCGCCGGTTTCTCTGAGCCGCTGGACCCAGACCTCCTCATGTGGACCCAGACCTCCTGGTCCTCATGTGGACCAGACCTCCTGGTCCTCATGTGGACCAGACCTCCTGGTCCTCATGTGGACCAGACCTCCTGGTCCTCATGTGGACCCAGACCTCCTGGTCCTCATGTGGACCAGTCCTCCTGGTCCTCATGTGGACCAGTCCTCCTGGTCCTCCTGTGGACCAGACCTCCTGGTCCTCATGCAGAAGGTCAGAGCAGAACTCGGACCTTCTGCTCTCCTCATCATCACTAGAAATAAATCATTAGTTGAAGAAGAGACTGATTCACACACCACAGTGTTTGTGTTTGCAGATGGCCGCCCGGTCGTTTGGTGCTGAGTATTAACTGACTACAGCTCTCACTTCCTTCTCATCTTCTTCAAACTAGCAGCTTCATAGTTCTGCTTTGTTCTCATCACAGAGAACGGGATCGTTGCTGTTTTGTCATCAAGCCTGAATATTGAGACCTCCCTGTCTGCACTCAGTCCATGGGTCCTGATGCCCTGGAGGTGGATTACAAAGTAGCTTCTAAGTCTCCCCTCATGGTTTTCAGTGGAAGTGGAAACAGAATATATCAGAACAAAAAAGCAACAGAAGAGTAAAAGCAAGTAAAAGCCAGTGCAGACTTAACCCTAGTACTAGCACTAGCACAAGCACTAAACCTAACCCTAACACTAACCCCAACACTAACACTAACCATCTTCCTAACAGTAACATTAGCACTAACACTAACCCTAATAGGGTTTAATGATTTGTTTTAATGAGTAGACATCTCTAAGGTTACATCTCAACACTGGATATAATAATCCCTAAATTATCACTACTAATCACAAGATGGGGAGAGGGAGGAAGAGAGGAGGAAAGAGAGCAGAATAGGGGGGAGAGAGGGGTGATTGAGGTGTGAGAGAGGGTGGAGGTCTTTGTAATAATAGGCTGGTGTTATAGAGGTCCATAAGTTACCCTGAGAAAGAGAGAGAGAGAGAGAGACAGGGAGCGAGAGAGAGAGAGCAAGAGAGAGTGAGAGAGAGAGAGAGTAAGAGAGAACGATAGAGAGAGAGCAAGAGAGAGAGTGAGAGCCAGAGAGCGGGAGAGCCAGAGAGTGAGAGTGAGAGATCTGTGGGCGATGCAAGGCATAGGGAGGTTTGTGTTTAAAGTTTCATGAGACTCGCGGCCTCTGGGCTGAGGGGTGGATAAAACCTCCCAGACGGTGAATAAAGAGATAAATAACTCAACACAGGGGGGGCAGTGGTGCAGAGGGAGAGACACTCTGAACACAAACACTCGCTGTAACACTCTCTAATATTTGTTGTTTGTATGTTACTGGTCTCTCTCCAGTATGTTACTGGTCTTTCTCCAGTACCTGTCTCTCTCTGTGCTCCGCTGTGGAACTTGGAAAAGTTTGACACAAACAAGTGGATGATGCATCAACCTGAAATACAGTTCAATGCTTTTATGGGGGATATTGTGTTGTTCAGTTGGGTAGTGTGCGTAGGTGCGTGCGTGCGTGCGTGCGTGCGTGCGTGCGTGCGTGCGTGCGTGCGTGCGTGCGTGCCTGTGTCTGTGTCTGTGTGTGTCTGTGTGTTCATGACGTCATCAAAGGTAGTAGTGTGTGATCAGCCAGCCCATCATCAATTAAAAAAGAGAGAGAGAGAGAGGGAGACAGAGAGACAGAGACAGAGACAGAGTGAGAGAGAGAGAGAGAGAGAGAGAGAGAGAGAGAGAGAGAGAGAGAGAGAGAGAGAGTGAGAGAGAAAGAGAGAGAGAAAGAGAGAATAAGCAAGAAAGACAAAAATAGACATGCAGGCGTGTGTATAGAGTCGGTATGAGCAGGTAGCAGATTGAGTCCAACGCGTTCATCATGTTCATAAATAAACTAGCCCCCGTCCAACCCTAACCCTAACCCCACCCGCTACACCCTAACCCTAACCCAACCCTATCTGCTGTCTGCAGAGACCCCTGCTACACACTATTCCCACCCTGTATGTAGAGCCCCCTGCTACACACTTACCCCTCCCTGTATGCTATCTGCAGAGACCTCCGCTACACCCTAACCCCACCCTGTCTGCTGTCTGCTGGTCTACAGCAGCACCAGATCTTCTGCAGGTTCTCTCCAGCCTGGCCCTGAATGTGGACCTCAGTAAAACTAAAGAGGCCGATGAATGACTTCAAGAGACAAGGAGGGCCTCGTGAGAATAAACATTCAGCTAGACATCCCGGATGAGTCCTCCTGAAATCCGGGGCCCGCGACGACATCTAAACCCTGCATCCAGAATCCTATAAATCTTTACCCAAAGAAAAACACCTACAATGCTTGCATAATTAGGACCACATCCAATTCTACAGAGACCCTGGAGAACCTGGGACTCCTCAACACAGTCAGGCTGAACCGGATTAGAAGGGCACACAAAGAGAACTGTTTGGCACAATGGAAAGACTGAAGCAGGAGCTGAGTGAATCAGCTACTGAACAGAGATGCAGAATACCGGACAACCGTGACCAGGAACTCGGAAGGTCCTTGACCGGGAACAGACTCAGCCAACACAACCTGGCCATCCAGAGGGGACAGACAGACACAGACTGCACAAACAACACAATGGAAACAGAGCTGCACTGCCGGTGGTACCGAGACACACTTCCCACGTATTACACTCCAGACGCTAACAAACTGCCATCTCTGTGGGGAGAAACACAACGATGTGCGATAACAGCACCACCATTCGGTAGGGATTGTGTGTGTAGTTTAGTTGTTATGTGTTTTTGTATTTTGTTCAGTTGGGTAGTGTAATCACGCTATAGATTGTGTGTCGGAGAGTGACTTATCACTGGAAACACTCCCATACACTCCTGGTACACTACACACCCGCTCACGCGCACACACACACACACACACACACACACACACACACACACACACACACACACACACACACACACACACACACACACACACACACACACACACACACACACACACACACACACACACACACGTTGTAATCAGTGTGATTGTTATTGTGTTAATGATGGCCCTGTCCTCTCTGTGTGGAGCACAGTTAGAATGATGGAGGGCTCTGATTGGACGATAAGGAATTGGACTTTGAATCAATGAAAAAAAGCTTGTCTCTAATTGGATAAGAGGAGTCTAACAGCTGGACCACGACATGTTGAGACCAGTCGGGACTGATCTCTCCATTAGTCTCTCTCCCTTTACTCCAGCTCCTCCCTCCCTCCCTCCCTCCCTCCCTCCCACATTCTGCCTCCCTCATTCTCACCCCCAAATCTTTTTTCGGACTCACCCTTTCTTTGACACACACACGGACACACACGCACGCATGCACGCACGCACATGCACATATGCACACGCACGCACACACACAGACACACTCGGTCGACCTTGGTTGGTCATCCTCCCTGCTACTCTCAGCGATTCTGTTTTCAGACGGGGGGTCGAGGGAGAGGAAGATGATGATGAAGCTGATGATGATGATGATGATGATGATGATGGTGACAGGTCTCTCTATCGGACATTCAGCTGACGGATGCAAACTTAGCTAAGCCGTCCGAGAGGCTGAGAGGGCAGCGGCTTCGACCTTCAAGACCTGGTCTGTTCCTCCATGAAACCTCCACCCTCCTTTTCTCCCCCTCGCACTGTTCTCTACCCCCTCTATCTCTCCCCTCTCTCTCTCCTCCCACTCCCCTCCCCTCCCTCTCTCCCACTCGCCCTGTTCTTACCCCCTATCTCTCTCTCTCTCTCCCTCTCTCTCTCCCTCCCTCTCCCCCCCTTCTCTCTCTACCTTCTCCCCCCGAGTTCATGAACCGCTCCTCAGCGAACCTGCTCCTCCTGCCACGGCTCAAGTCCTCCTCACGACCCCAGCCTCCGTCTCCTTCTGCGTGCTGATTGGCTGCTGTCTGTGGAGGAGCACCAGGTAATCACAGATGGCCAGGCTCTTGATGCTAAGCTATTGTCGCTAATTAGAAACAACCAGACGATTGCAGCCCCCTTCCTCCAGGGCCTGTTCCGCGCGCTGTTATGAGGAGAATATGACGCTCTGTGGGACAGAGATCAGACTCCTCACCTCCACTCCTAAGCCCCTCTTTGTTCACATCCTTCTACCATTCATTATTCTGGAGGCAAAGAGCACCAGCCTCTGATCCTACAGCTCTCTCTCTCTCTCTCTCTCTCTCTCTCTCTCTCTCTCTCTCTCTCTCTCTCTCTCTCTCTCTCTCTCTCTCTCTCTCTCTCTCTCTCTCTCTCTCTCTCTCTCTCTCTCTCTCTCTCTCTCTCTCTCTCTCTCTCTCTCTTCATCCATAGGGTAACGGAACCTCAGTTGTCTCTCCTCATCGTGGGTCAAGCTCCATGTTAGTGTTGATGCATGTATTAAATACAGCTAGTTATGTTATTGTTGATGCATTACAAATGCTCCAGGTAGTAATGTTAGTGTTGATGTATGTATTCAATAGAGGTTATGTTAGTGTTGATGCCTGTTGTAAAAATGTAATAGGTGTTGCAGATGTTGAAGTCTTCAGGCTGGTTGGTTTCCATGGCAACAGGATGTTTACAGGTATGTAGTAGAGGTGGGGGAGGGGGTCTAAGTTGCTGGCTGAATTATAATTCACAAGAGCTCAAAGTTGTTTGACCATCATTTTACAATTTGACCGCAGCGATCGACTAACTCAACTTTCTCTAACCCTAACCAGCAGCGCTTTGAGCTCATGAGTAGAAACACTCTACGATGCTAACAGGCACAGACACACTGTTGACGCTCACCGGCTACAATACATGAGTAGTAGAACAGAGCGAGGGCCAGGAGTAGGACAGATTGAGGGCCAGGAGTAGGACAGAGTAGGACAGAGCGAGGGTCAGGAGTAGGACAGAGTAGGACGGAGCGAGGGCCAGGAGTAGGACAGAGCGACGGCCAGGAGTAGGACGGAGCGAGGGCCAGGAGTAGGACGGAGCGAGGGCCAGGAGTAGGACGGAGCGAGGGCCAGGAGTAGGAAGGAGCGAGGGCCAGGAGTAGGAAGGAGCGAGGGCCAGGAGTAGGAAGGAGCGAGGGCCAGGAGTAGGAAGGAGCGAGGGCCAGGAGTAGGAAGGAGCGAGGGCCAGGAGTAGGAAGGAGCGAGGGCCAGGAGCACGACGAAGCGAGGGCCAGGAGCACGACGGAGCGAGGAGTAGGAGTAGGACGGAGCGAGGGCCAGGAGCACGACGGAGCGAGGGCCAGGAGTAGGACGGAGCGAGGGCCAGGAGTAGGACGGAGCGAGGGCCAGGAGTAGGACGGAGCGAGGGCCAGGAGTAGGACAGAGCAAGGACCAGGAGAAGGACAGATCGAGTATTGTAGGAAAGAAAGCATGAATAACAAAATAACCGATGCTGTGTCTCCCGTGATAAGGTATATGGCCCTGGTCATGTCCCAGACGACCAGGTGGGTTTGTCCTTGTTGGGACATCACAAATGGCGGAATGTTGGAAATAACACCTCGTATCAGCAGGAGAGGCACTGGCCTGTTACTAGACAAAGAAATGTGAACACAGAGACACAATAAAATACACCAACATTCTACACCAGGGCAGGGCCTTCACCAGCTGCCCTGGCTGATGACAGTGGTGGCGACATGAACAGGGACATGCAGTAGAACTGGCTGTAAGCTAAACTGCTTTCAAAACACTTGAACTGAGTAGGCTAAAGCAACCCAACCCCTTGTTAAATCTGATAAAATGATCAAACGTCAATAGAATACTTTTGGCTAATGTTCTATTGCAAGATAGTTTGTATTGTAAACACAAGCCATCTTGTTTACAATAGCTGCTGCCAGCCCTGAGCCACTTGCTCTACTCTGTAACAGCCGGCTGCTACTCTGCGTTGCGTTTGTGTGGTAGGCTCAGATGATCCTCTCATTCTCTTTGTATCTGTCACTCACATACAGGAGGATGTCTTCCTTTTTAAGGATCCACCCAAGGAGTTCCCGGCCCCTCTTTATTCAGCACTGCTTTGTATGGAAAACAGTGATAAACAGATTTATCAACTATGTCTATTAATTATCTTTCTCTCTCCCTCATTCATGTGTCATCATCCTTCTTAAGTTTTCAGTTTCTCAGTCAGAACCAGACAGAATCAGAGAGAAGCAGACAGAACCGGACAGAACCAGACAGAACCATGCTGAACGAGACTGAACCAGACAGAACCAGGGAGAACCATATAGAACCAGTCGTGGGATAAAGCGACTCCCCAGTGAGAACATTCTTGTCAAATGCTCCTCATCTTTTCTTCCATCTTCCCTCCTGCTCCGGGATGCCTCCCCCCCCCCATACCCTCCCCCCCGGCCGCGTCTTGCTGAACACACGGTGCCGTGTTCATCATCCATAATGCAACAGCGGGCCAGGAGGGAGAGACGCTGAATATTCATCCAAACACAAAAGGTGTGTGAACGCACAAACACACATCCAGTCCATCATAGTTAGCGCTCTTTACGCATAGATATGTGTGTGTGTGTGTGTGTGTGTGTGTGTGTGTGTGTGTGTGTGTGTGTGTGTGTGTGTGTGTGTGTGTGTGTGTGTGTGTGTGTGTGTGTGTGTGCAATATATAAATATAAATATAATGACATCAATATAAATGTATAATATTGGAGGTACTAGATGAGGTTTTGATCCCCGCTGTGGAGCTTCTGATCAGCGATCTGCATCGGCTGTTATCAGTCTGGCTCTCCTTACCTCCTCATGAAGACCATCGTCCATCAGCCTCAGCCTCAGGACCAGAGGACAGGATGGAGCAGGACTCAGCCTCAGGACCAGAGGACAGGATGGAGCAGGACTCAGCCTCAGGACCAGAGGACAGGATGGAGCAGGACTCAGGACCGGACATCTGGTAGGATGGTGGGTGGGATGGGTGGGAGACATGGAGGGTGGAGGGGAGACAAGGAGGATGAGGGGGGTGACAGGGAAGCAGTGGGGGAGAAGACTGGTTCTCTAGCAGATAACGAACACTTTCATCTCTCCCTGATCCTCACAGAGAGAGAGAGAGAGGGAGAGAGAGCGATAGCGAGAGCGAGAGCAAGAGAGAGAGTGTGTGTGTGTCAGAGAGATGTAATGTTAGACATTTTCCTAATTTAGTTTGATATATTGTCCTGTCCAGTCGGGGTAATCTTCATTCCTGGGTGGGTGTTAACGTGATGGGTGCATTAGGAGACAGACAGGCTAGAAGATTGATCAGGAGACACATTAGGAGATCCATTAGATAGAGTTCTGTCAGGTGAGCTTAGTGAGCATATTCAGCTTGCGCTTTGAACAACGATGGAACCACGATAGAAACACGATGGAACCACGATAGGAACACGATGGGACAAAATGGAACCACGATGGAACCCTGATGGAACCACGATGGAACAAAATGGAACCATGATGGAACCACAATGGAACACGATGGAACAACGATGGAACACGATGGAACACGATGGAACAACGATGGAACAACGATGGAACACGATGGAACAACGATGGAACACGATGGAACACGATGGAACAACGATGGAACAACGATGGAACACGATGGAACACGATGGAACACGATGGAACACGATGGAACCTGGATGGCTGCTCTGTGAATAAGGTCCGTTAAGCATGCAGGGCTGGCAGCACGTTTGAGGATCTGAGATCTGAGTAATGATGGAGATGTGAAAGGCTGTGATGGTCCTGGGTGACGGAATGGGCGGCCATGTTACCCCAGACAGGGGGTCACAGAGCTCACAGAGCTCACAGAGGTCACTGAGGGGGTCTCTGAGGTCACAGGGGGTCTCAGGGGGGGTCTCTGGGGTCTCTAGGGTCACAGAGGTCACAGGGGGACACTGAGGACACAGGGGGTCACAGGGGGGTTACAGAGGTCACAGGAGGTCACAGAGGTCAGGGGGTCTCTGAGGTCACAGAGAGAGTCTCTGAGGTCACAGGGGTTCACAGAGGTCATGGGGTCACAGAGGTCAGGGGGTCTCTGGGGACAGGGGTCACAGAGGTGGTCTCTGGAGTCACAGCTGTGACCTCCCTGGAGGTATGTATCGGCCACACAGAGCAAGCGGACCACATCAGGCCAGGGCACGTGAGGGCGGCCTGACAGCGAGGGCCCCCTTCAGGAGGGAGCTCTACTCATATATTAAAGTATCCTCCTGGTTCCTGGTAGCGGTGCAATTGTCTCATCGAGGTTTAATCCCAATGTTTAATCTAGATTAGAGTCACATCTGGCCTGATCCCCCCCCTCTCTGCTGCCTGGAGCCGTCATGAAATCCCCTTCACCTCTCCTCCTCCCCCTCCCCCTTCTCCTCACCACCCGGCCCTTCGGGACTGCGCTGGTGCATCTGGATTCCCACAGGGCTTAAGGTGAATCAGACCTTCTAGTCAGAACACGATGGGTCAGAACACGATTGGTCAGAACACAATGGGTCAGAACACAATGGGTCAGAACACGATTGGTCAGAACACAATGGGTCAGAACACGATTGGTCAGAACACGATTGGTCAGAACACGATGTGTCAGAACACATTGGGTTAGAACACGATGGGTCAGAACACAATGGGTCAGAACACGATTGGTTAGAACACTATCAGGCATAAAACAACACAGTATTGATCTCTTTAAGATTATTAGAAGCGATTTATTCAGAGTCTTGATACAAGTATATATGTCCCTCGGTAAAACGCTAACTCTCTTCAAACTTCGCCAGCTTGTTCGCCTACAAGCACCCATTAGCTCCTATGTCACCAGCTCGTCCGCTAGCTTGTTCAATAGGGAGCTCACTAACTCACTCATGCGCAAAATTATTCTTCCATTAACAGCTAATCTAAGAGGGTGGTTTTATCTCAATCAATTTGAAATGTTCTTTGTGCTGTCGAGTCTGTTTGAAATGTGCTACTTCCCCTCTTCCCATCGCAAACATACACCGCTTAAGGTATCGTTTCTGCTGAGAGACAGAGACAGAGACAGAGAGAGAGAGAGAGAGAGAGAGAGAGAGAGAGAGAGAGAGAGAGAGAGAGAGAGAGAGAGAGAGAGAGAGAGAGAGAGAGAGAGATCGAATGAGTAATATACATAATTTATGTTTCTAGATTATGTATCGGAGCATGGCTTCAAGCTTCTTAAAGATGGCCTCCTGGTTTCCCAGAGACGGTCGTAAGCGTGCAATCCTTCAACTTCAGCTACGGGAGCAGTTTCACAGTGAAAGGAAAAAAGCAACTTTGGATTTAAATATTGCATGTTTATGATCAGATCAGACAGTGGCTAATATGGCTGCTGGTCAGACAATCTTTAAAGGGTTAGGGTTACATTCTCCAGGTCCTACACTGGTCCACGCACTGCCACCATCAAAGGGGCCACAACCGTTGACCCATGCGATGGGGGAGACGAACCCCCCCTGCGTCCTCAGGAGTTGGTACGATCCCATGCTAGTCTACAGTCAGTGGCCGCTGTCACTCAGATCTACAGATCGCCGTGTGTCTCCTCCTGGGCGGGGCATCCGCCCGGAGGAGGAAGTGAGGCGCCGGGGACAGGAAGCTCAGAAGGCCCCGGCCGGAAGGTTATTGTTCCCGGAGGGGGGGTGCTCCTCCTTCCCTAGCAGGGACTCCATGGAGTGGCCGCTCTCCTTCTCCTCGTAGCCGCCGGCCTCCTCCTGCTCCTCCTCCCCTCCCCCTCCACCGATGTCCACCTCCTCCAGGTCCACGCTGGTGGCGGCGGCGGCAACGGCTGCGGCGGCGGCGGCCTCCTCCTTCAGCAGCCGGTCGTGCTCCGCCTTCAGCTCCTGGTAGGAGCGCGAGAACATGTGGAAGATGGAGGTGGCGGGGAAGGCCATGATGAGGATGCCGCTCAGGATGCTGCTGAGCGCCACCACCTGGCCCGGGATGGAGCGCGGCACCATGTCCCCGTAGCCCACCGTCGTCATGGAGATGATGGCCCACCAGTAGGAGGCGGGGATGCTGCTGAAGTCCTGCAGGCCCGTCAGCTCGCTCTCCGCCAGGTGCACCAGCGGCGAGAAGAGCGTGACGGCCACGCACAGGAAGAGCAGCAGCAGGCCGAACTCGCGCGTGCTGCGCCGCACCGTGAGCCCCAGCGTCTGCAGGCCCAGGGAGTGGCGGGCCAGCCGCATCACATACAGGATCCTGAGGGCCCGCATGATGCGCAGCACCAGCCCCAGCTTGTCCAGGTAGCCCTTGCCCCCGCCGGGCCGGTCGGGGTCCCGCTCCTCCTCCACCACCACCAGGCTGACGTAGTAGGGCAGGATGGCCAGCGCGTCGATCACGTTCAGCGGCCCGCGCAGGAACTCCAGCTTGCTGCTGGCCTGGATGAAGCGGAGCAGGAACTCCAGGGAGAACCAGGCCACACACACCGTCTCGATGATGAACATGTGCTGGCACTTAGCGGAGCACTCGCCCTGGAGAGACAGGAACAACTCTTATTAGAGACACCAGCAGACATGAACAACTCTTATAAGAGACACCAGCAGCCATGAACAACTCTAACTATAGACACCCGCAGACATTAACATCTCTTTTTAGAGACACAGAGACACCAGCAGACATGAACAACTCTTAATAGAGACACCCACAGACATGAACAACTCTTAATAGAGACACCCACAGACATGAACAACTGTTATTAGAGACACGGAGACACCAGCAGACAGGAACAACTGTTATTAGAGAGACACTGAGCCACCAGCAGACAGGAACAACTGTTATTAGAGAGACACTGAGCCACCAGGAGACAGGAACAACTGTTATTAGAGAGACACTGAGCTACCAGGAGACAGGCTCTAACATGAAGTGGCTGAACAACACATTCTTTACCACTGTAGAACGCTAAGAAGAGCCACACAATCACTGCCCAACACTGATCACAAGTAGGTACTACTAGGTACAAGTTAGGGCAAGAGAGGGGAGAGAGAGAGAGGGATGAGTAGAGGAAGGTACAGTGAGAGAGAGAGAGGGGGAGAGAGATGAGCAGAGGTATGGAGGGAGAGAGAGAGAGAGACAGAGCGGGTAAAAGGGGAGCAAGAACAGAGAGAGAGAGAGAGAGAGAGAGAGAGAGAGAGAGAGAGAGAGAGAGAGAGAGAGAGAGAGAGAGAGAGAGAGAGAGAGAGGGAGGTAACAGGACAGAGCAGTGATAGAGGGGTGGTCCAGGAAGCCCTGAGGTCGATCAACGGCGGTGCAGTGATTCATAAATCCCCAGTGACGTACAAAGCATGCTCCGTGGCGTTGCTGATGTACAACAAAACGCCCCCCCCAGTGCCCGGCCCCCTGGGGTGAGGCTCCCTCAGGTGGTCAAACAGGCCCTTAACGAGCCAGGGCGGCCAATTAACAGCCTGCCTGGGAGGGGCTCCTCCGCAGCATGCTACTCCCCCCCTCCCTCCCCCTCTCCTTCCCTCCCTCCCCCATCGCTCCACCTCCCCATTAGTTCTCTGCTCTCCTGCATGCTGCTGTCTGTCTCCCTCGTTCACTCCTCACTCTCCCCCTCCCCATTTAGATCTCTGCCACCATCTCTCATTCTTTCCATCCATCTCTCCGCTGTGTTCCTCCACCTCTCCTCTGTCTCCCTCCCGAAGGACGCCCTCTCTCTCTCTCTCTCTCTCTCTCTCTCTCTCTCTCTCTCTCTCTCTCTCTCTCTCTCTCTCTCTCTCTCTCTCTCTCTCTCTCTCTCTCTCTCTCTCTCTCTCTCTCTCTCTCTCTCTCTCGTTAGGCTCCCTCCATCACCTCCTGCTACTTGCTCTTCATCTGCCATCGTGGCCTTCTCCTCATTGCTCACTTGGCCTCGACGACCCTCTTCTGTGTCCTTCACTCCTCCTCCCTCTCCTCCTCTCTCCTCTCCCTGTCCTTTACTCCCCTCTCTCCTCCCCCCTGTCTCTCCTTTCTCCCTCCATCTCTAGTCCTCTCTGCACCTTGCGGTGCATTCCATCATTTCTCCTCTCTCTCTCTCTCTCTCTCTCTCTCTCTCTCTCTCTCTCTCTCTCTCTCTCTCTCTCTCTCTCTCTCTCTCTCTCTCTCTCTCTCTCTCTCTCTCTCTCTCTCTCTCTCTCTCTCTCTCTCTCTCTCTCTCTCTCTCTCTCTCTCTCTCTCTCTCTCTCTACCCCCCCTCTCTCTCCCCTACGGCTAATTAATGTCCTGCCACATTTATGGGGAACATTCAATTACAGTCCTGCATTTTCATGAAACCAAACAATATTAGACAAATAGTTCTGCCAACTGAACTTACCCATCCGCCCACATACACTACATTTGCATATTATTTCCTTTGTTCATTCCTCTCATCTATTGATACGATCGTTCTGTTTTAAAACCACCAGAACGAAGAACTACCGCATCGTCTTCTCTGTCATCCATTAGCTCTGCCTGTTCGCATCGAGGCCCTGAGGCAGAGGACCGAGTCGGTCCCTCATCCTGTGAGGGGTGTCGTGGTGACTCACCCGCCTGGAGGCTGAACCTCAACCCGTCTCCATCGTGTTGCCGGGCGCTACATCAGCACCGCATGACGAACCTCCATATCAACAACAAGCGGGTCCCACAATGATGACATCATCTCTGAGCCAAGTGGGGACTTGATCCTGGACGGGGCAGCGGAGCAGCCTCCAGAGGTCTCCCTGTACTCCTCCCCTCCCCTCCTCTCCCCCCTCCTTCCTCCCCTCTCTCCTACCCCCTCCTCCCTCCCCCCTCCTTCCTCCCCTCTCTCCTCTCCTACTCCCTCCTCCCATCCCCCTCCTTCCTCCCCTCTCTCCTCTCCTACCCATTCTATTCCTCTCCTCTCTCCTCTCCTATCCCCTCCTCCCTCCCCCCTCCTTCCTCCCCTCTAACCTCCTTCCTCCCCTCTTTTCCTCCCCTCCGCCCTACTTCTTCCCTCTCTCCTTTCCTACCCCCTTCCTCCCCTCTCGCCATTCCTACCCCCTTCTTTCTCCCCTCTCTCCTCTCCTACCCCCTCTCTATCTCCCCTCTCCTTGGTCTCCTCCTCATTAATACCTCTCAATGTCAAACCACCTGCCCTTCCTGGAGACCCCCTAGAGGCCAGCCACCTCTAGAGACCCCCTAGAGACCGTCCTCCACTAGAGACCAGCCACCTCTAGAGACCCCCTAGAGACCGTCCTCCACTAGAGACCCCCTAGAGACCATCATCCACTAGAGACCAGCCACCTCTAGAGACCCCCTAGAGACCAGCCACCTCTAGAGACCCCCTAGAGACCGTCCTCCACTAGAGACCCCCTAGAGACCGTCCTCCACTAGAGACCAGCCACCTCTAGAGACCCCCTAGAGACCGTCCTCCACTAGAGACCAGCCACCTCTAGAGACCCCCTAGAGACCAGCCACCTCTAGAGACCCCCTAGAGAACAGCAGCTAGTCCAGTTCCAGTGTTTAGCTCCTAGCAGCTAGTCCAGTTCCAGTGTTTAGCTCCTAGCAGCTAGTGCAGTTCCATTGGGGCCTAGCATCCCAGCATTTGTATTCTGATCGGCTCATTGGACCCCGGGAGAGGGGTCCCACAGGGCAGTCCTGGGGGTTTGAAGTGTAAATGTGTTCTTCTGTATTGAGGGACACCGGGTTGCCGCTGCGCTGAATAATAGATACTAGCTACAATTTAGTTGAGAGAAGCGCGGCGACTATTCAACAGGACAGCGGAGGACAGGGTGGAGAGCACAGGTAGACACGCTGGGGTTATTTTTAGATCTACATCTCTGTTAACTAACTCTGGTCTAGACTGTAAAATTGCACCTCTTAAGGCAGACTCTGACTTTACAGCCCCAGCAACTCTCTATCGTCATTAGCCACAACAACAGCGACACAACCTAGACACGAAGGCTGAGGACACAATGAGGCCAAAGCCTGTGCTCAGCTGCCACAGATGGAGAGTTCATCATGAGGACGGCACAGTAGAAGCAGCTACACAATGAAATATATAATATATATATATATAACAATACCTTGTATTGTTATATATATATATATATAATATACATAATTATAAAGAGAGACCCTGACCATGAGTAGAGATGTTGGTCAGTACACCATTGCTAAACTTGCATTTGAACGGGCTGTTAAGAAGGCTAAATCCAACTACAGGGTCAAGCTTGAAGCTAAACTTGGTGCCCATGACAGCAGGGGTGTTTGGCATAGCCTTCAGCAGATCACTAATTATAAAAGATGCAGTTCTTGACGATGACCCCTTGCTATCTAAAAAACTAAATGAATGTAATTGCAGATTGAATGTAACTTTACAGTCAGTCCTCAATGACACACCGCGCCCCGAGCCTCTTTTTCTGATAGAAGAAAATCAAGTGAGGCATCTGTTGAAAAAACAAAAGCTGTCTATGGCAGCAGGAAGGCAGCAGGCCCCGACCAGAGATGGTGTGCTGATGAGCTGTCTATGGTCTTCACCGCCATTTTTAACTGGTCTCTCAGAGAATGTAAAGACCCAGTGTGCTTTGAATCTGCCATAATCATTGCTGTGCCCAAAAAGTCACATGTGAGTTGTCTTAATGACTACGGACCAGTAGCTCTAACCTCAGTCATTATGAAGGTGTTTGAGCGACTAGTGGCTAACAATCTCCCTACTGTGTCACTTGACCCTTTCCAGTTTGCATATATAAACATAATAGGTCTGTTAAAGATGCTGTTTCTCTCTGCACTCACAACATCTTAAAACACCCGGAAGGGACAGCTACATATGCACGGGTATTGTTTATTGATTTTAGTCCTGCTTTTAATAACATCATCCCAAAGAGATTGTGTGACAACATTCTGGGGCTGACTGTTAAGGACTCCATTTGCAGATGGATCCTTGACTTCTTAACTGACAGATCTCAAGTTGTAAGGGTTAATAATCTTTGATCTAAATCAATATCCACTAGCATTGGTGCACCCCAGGGGTGCGTTTTGTCTCCTCTCCTGTACTCATTTTATACTAATGAATGCATTTCTCACCATGACTCAGTCAGGATATTTAAATGTGCAGATGATACCACTGTTGAAGGCCTCATCACCAACGATGATGAATCATCTTACAAAGCAGAAGTGTCGTTGCTGTCAGAGTGGTGTTCCATTAACAGCTTGACCCTCAACATCTCCAAGATCAAGGAGATGGCTGTTGATTTCAGGAGCAAAAATAAAAATACTTCTGCGTCCGCTGGCCATCAAGGACCAGTAGATAGGGTGTAAAGTTTCAGGCCACCATATCCTCCAATCTTAAATGGAACACTAATGTCAGCCATATTGTGAAAAAAGTTCACCAGAAACTGCTCTTTTTAATTCAACAAGAATTTAAGTTCAATTCTATAGGGCTGTGATTGAGAGTATCCTAACTTTCTGTATCACTGTCTGTGTGTGTGTGTGTGTGTGTGTGTGTGTGTGTGTGTGTGTGTGTGTGTGTGTGTGTGTGTGTGTGTGTGTGTGTGTGTGTGTGGGGGGGGGGGGGGGGGGGGGGGGGGGGGGGGGGGGGGGGATGATAAGTCTGCTCTGAACTGGGTTATGTCAGCATCCAGAATCATTGGGCTATACC
Organism: Gadus morhua; assembly: GCF_902167405.1. Taxonomy (NCBI): domain Eukaryota; kingdom Metazoa; phylum Chordata; class Actinopteri; order Gadiformes; family Gadidae; genus Gadus; species Gadus morhua. The sequence goes on along the minus strand of NC_044056.1, from coordinate 12,982,567 downwards.
TCCCCAATATCAGTGACATCTACAACACCCGTCAAGTCAAAACTGGACTGAAGATAGTCTTAGATTCATCACACACCGCTTATTCCCTTATCACTCCTCTACCATCAGGCAGAAGGTTACAAAGCAAAGCAATGTTTTCCTCCTCAGGTTATGTAAATGCATTAGCACTTTGTCTTTGCTACTTTTAATTACTTTATTTTCACACTGGTAACATTGCATGTGTCTAGTTTTAATGTGATATATTTTGTGTATGTCCAGTCAGACTTATTGTCTCCCTTGTTCTGTGCGGTATGGTACTGTCCTGTGTGACCCAAATCACCAAAATGAATTCCAGACGATTTGCTTCATTTGGCAATAATAAAGACTTGACTTGATCATAACCTGCCAAACCAACACAAACAATTACTTACTCAACGAGTCATCTAGAGCAGGAATTCACCTCACTTATGAATAGCTTACAGATGTGATGCTAACATGTGACAGTTACAGATGTGATGGTAACATGTGACAGTTACAGATGTGATGCTAACATGTGACAGTTACAGATGTGATGGTAACATGCGACAGGTTCAGATGCGATGGTTACATGTGACAGTTACAGATGTGATGGTAACATGCGACAGGTTCAGATGCGATGGTTACATGTGACAGTAAAAGATGTGATGCTAATTGATGTGATGCTAACATGTGAAGAGTAACAGATGTGATGCTAACAGATGTGATTCTATCAGAGGTGAGGGTAGGGTCCGGTCCAGCAGAGGGGGGGATGGGTGTGATCCATCCCTGCACAGTGTTAGGGCTGGAGAGGACAGAATGGCTCACTGATGGACAGACGGGGCTAACGGAGGCTAACAGAGGCCAACAGAGGCGGTTTGGTCCACTTAGGGGTCTGACCAGGGGGACTGACCGGGGGGGCAGCTAGGGAATGGCACACTTTAGTGGGGAGTCAGAGATGGGAGAGAGGGAGGAATAGAGGGGTGGAGGATGGATGGAGAGCAGGTAAAGATTGAGATGAATGGAAGTACGGCGTGTACGCACGCACAAACGCACGCATGCACACACACACACACGCATGCACATTCACAAACACACACACACACACACACACGCACACGCACGCACACAGATGCACGTACGCACACACACCCATGCGCAGACACACACGTACAAAGATGCACGATTACGCGTGTGTGTGTGTGTGTGTGTGTGTGTGTGCGCCAATGGTAGTGATGAATGACTTTATTAAGCTGCTGAGAGAGACAGTTATAGGGAGTGAGGGAGAGAGAAGGACAGAGGGTGAGCAAGAGCTAGACTAGAAAAAGTAATTACGAATGCGGTTTGACCCATAACCACACACACACCCACCCACACAAACACACTCTCTCTCTCTCTCTCTCCCCCTTCCCCCGCCCCCCCACACACACCAGACAGGTACAGCTGCGAGAGTGAGGTCATCAGCTGTTCTCTGACCCCTGGTACACCGACGGGGGGCCCGCCCACGCACTGGGCTGCGTCACGTTGGGGCATCACAGGCCCCTATGGAACTCCGGAATGAAAATGACTGCTTGTAAAGGCTCCTCTCTGTGTGTGTGTGTGTGTGTGTGTGTGTGTGTGTGTGTGTGTGTGTGTGTGTGTGTGTGTGTGTGTGTGTGTGTGTGTGCGTGTGTGTACGTGTGTGTACGTGTGTGTACGTGTGTGTGTGTGTGTGTGTACGTGTGTGTGTGTGTGTGTGTGTGTGTGTGTGTGTGTGTGTGTGTGTGTGTGTGTGTGTGTGTGTGTGTGTGTGTGTGTGTGTGTGTGTGTGTGTTGCAGAGTGGAGTTTACATTTATTTATGCAGCAGCTCCAAAGAGAGACTTCCTCTGTAACCGAGGGGTAACTACCTCCCTGCTCTATATGGTCAGGACTCTACTGTCCAACCCCTGCCTGCTCCTGAATGACCTGTCTAACCCCTACCTGCTCCTTACCGACCCGTCTCTGTACTGTCTAACCCCTACCTGCTCCTTAATGACCTGGCTCTGTACTGTCTAACCCCTACCTGCTCCTTAATGACCTGTCTCTGGACTGTCTAACCCCTACCGGCTCCTTAGTGACCCGTCTCTGTACTGTCTAACCCCTACCTGCTCCTTAATAAGGACCTGTCTCTGTACTTTATAACCCCTATTCGCTCACTAATGTCTTGTCTCTGTACTGTCTAATCCTGACCTGCTCCTTAATGACCTGTCTTTCTACTGTCTTACCCCTACCTGCTCCCTATAGTTTGCTAAATTGCACGATATTGGAGAAGATTGCCTCAGAACTTAGACAGTCTGCCTATAGAGCTACAGCTTTAGTGATGCAGCAGCTACAGACTAGAGCTATAGAGCTACAGAGCTATAGAGCTACAGCTATAGCGCTACAGAGGTACAGCTATATAGCTACAGAGCTACAGCTATAGAGCTAGAGAGCTACAGCTATAGAGCTAGAGAGCTACAGCTATAGAGCTAGAGAGCTACAGCTACAGAGCTACAGCTACAGAGATACATCTATATTGCTACCGAGCTAAAGAGGTACAGCTATAGAGCTACAGTTATAGAGCTGCTAACAGCCTGCAGCTGCTTGTGTTAGCGTTGAAGCCCCAGCAGACAGCGTGTTTAAAGGTCAGCTAACTGCCAAGGAGGTGAAGTTAAACCGGCAGATTCTGCTGCACCCCACATTTAATGATGTGTGGGCCTGTTGGTGTGTGAATGTAGTGAGTTTGTGTGTATGTGTGTGCCAGTGTGCGTGCGTGCGTGTGTGTGCTCTCTGCTTGGCTAGTTGATATCACTGAGCCTCCGACAGCTCAAAAGTTTGGACAAACCCTCCGGGAGGAGAGGGAGAGGAGAGGGGGATAGGAGGTTGGCACCCACACACACAAACAGATTCACACACACAAGATCTCCCTCCACTGCAATTTTTTCACTGTTCCACTTACCTGCTTGCTCTCTCTCTCTCTCTCTCCTCTCTCTCTCTACCTCTCTCTACCTCTCTCTCTCTCTCTCTCTCTCTCTCTCTCTCTCTCTCTCTCTCTCTCTCTCTCTCTCTCTCTCTCTCTCTCTCTCTCTCTCTCTCTCTCTCTCTCTCTCTCTCTCTCTCTCTCTCTCTCTCTCTCTCTCTCTCTCTCTCTCTCTCTCTCTCTCTCTCTCTCTCTACCTCTCCCTCTACCTCTACCTCACTCTCTCTACTCATCTCTCTCTCGCTCTCTCTCAACCAGGGGCTTGCTCAGACCATCTGCTTCCATAGTCACCTGACCAGTTTCGACGGGTCCAGACCAGTTCTGGGTGGTTCTAGGTGGTTCAGTAAGTAAGCTATGTCTCTACTGTCTGAAAATATCAGAATGAACTGAAGCGCAGACGCTTCCTTTAAGAGATGCAGTATGAAGAGTTCATTATCAATAAACAATCAATATCAAATAACAAAATAAACAGGACATTTGGAGCTAAACCGTCTGCGATACAGAGTTTCTCTGAGGGTAGTATGGGTACGGCCAGTCAGAGGTGATATTCAGGATGTTGTTAATGCTGGAGACACACAGTCCTTCCTGTCTGCTGGCTCAGAGTCTCTGTTCTCGTTATCCGCTTAAAATGCTAACTCCCCAGAGCTAACTCACCAGAGTTCAACACTCTAACTTCCCAGAGCTAACTCCCCAGAGCTAACTCACCAGGGCTAAAAACGCTAACTCCCCAGAGCTAAACACGCTAACTCCCCATTGTGATTACAGAGTGCGCTGGGACTCAGCAGCTGTCTCTTATCACCTCTCCCCTCTTGCATCTTTAAGGCACTAAGAATCTGTGAGTGCATTTAGGGACGAGTCAGATCACCCTGTGCTATTCTTACATATCATCACCTGCATTGATTATTATTAATTAACACTTAAACGAGGAGCTAGGATGAGGAGATGGCTTCATATTGTTGAGAGCAGGATTTTGAGACATATGCTGTAAAGGAGGCAGTTTCATAGCGAACCGAGCGGTTCTGAAGAAGTTGTCTGATGTCTGTTCTGCTGAATCTGACCAACCCTCCGACCAGGCTGATCAATATGCATCTATTTGCATTTTATAAACAAATTGGAGAGCTGAGAAAGTGGTTTAGATGACGGAGACGACACTTTTGATTGAACATTTTACCAGAAGGACAAAATACATCTCATACCACACAACCCTCTTCTGTGCGTGTGTGTGTTGTGTGTATGTGTGCGTGTTGTGTGTCTTCAGCTCTCTCCAAACCATCCACCCGACCACTGAGCCCCCTGTCCTGACGGCTCGGCAGCTGTAGCTCTCTGCTGAATTATGATGCAAATAGAACTTTCTTCAAAGTTCACAGACAGAAATAGCTGAGAGAATGAGGACTGAAGGGAGGGTCCAACACTCTCTCTCTCTCTCTCTCTCTCTCCCCCTTCACTCACTGGATTCATCACCACACACACTTCAGTACTTCATCATCTCTCCCTTTCAATGAAGCCGTGAAATAAGCATTGACGGCCGGCCTGAAATGTTTATCTCCATCATTATTAATAAACCATTTAGCAAAGTTCACAGTACATGGAAACTAGTTCATTTTATTGAGATTCTCTCTCCCCATTTCTCTCTGATTCTACCCCCCACCCATCCTGCAGCCCCCCCTCCCCTCATCTCCCCTCTCCCACCTCCTCACGTTCTCCTCCTCCTCCCTCTGGTCCGGCATGGCGCCCCCCTCCCCTTTCGCCCCTCCCTCCTTTCCCCTCCCTCCCCCTTCCCTCTCACCCCCTCCTACTAGTCCCTCTGGTCCAGCATGTTAACCCCCTCCCCTCTCGCCCCTCCCTCCTCTCCCTTCTCCTCCCCCCCTTCCCCCCTCTCCTCCCCCCACTCCTCCCCTTTCTCCCCTCCTCTCCCCTCTCTTCCCTCCCCCCTCCTCACCTTCTCCTCCTCCTCCCTCAGGTCCGGCATGGTGCTGATGCAGAGGCTGATGACGGTGACCGCGACCATCAGCACTGACATGACGGCGAACACCTTCCCGGCGATGCCCGACTGCGGGTTCTCCACCATGTCCCGCAGCCGGTTCATGTACTGCCGGTAGCGCGTCTCCACGACGACTACCCGCGGGATGGCGTTCCTGATCCGGAGCTCCTCCTCCTGGCGTTCGTGCTCCTGCACCTCCTCTATGCGGGTCCACATCTTGCGCTTGCAGCAGCGCTCCATGTAGGCCATCTCCACACCCCAGTAGGCCAGCTCGTCGTGCAGCGACAGGACGCACATCTCCCGCAGCAGCCGCAGCTTTCCCGCCGCCAGGAAGTTGAGGATGACGCGGAAGGCGGAGGGCGAGCGGTCGAAGAAGAACTCGCGGCGCGCCTCGTCGTAGTCGTCGCACACGCCCGCGATCTCCTCGGCCGAGCGGCAGCCGCTGAGCCGGCCCAGGCGCGTCAGCGGGAACTGCTGCAGCGTGGCCCAGGGCAGCGTGTAGCGGTTTCCCCCCACGTTGATCACCGCCAGGGCACCGTGGTCCACCGCCTGGAGATCCTCCGGCTGCCTGATCAGCTGAGCCCGCTTGTAGTACGCCCCCTGGTGGAGAGAGGGAAATTATACAGCTTTATCTGATTGTAGTACGCCCCCTGGTGGCCAGAGGGATATTATACTGCTTTATCTAATTGTAGTACACCGCCTGGTGGACAGAGGGAGATCATACTGCTTTATCTCCTTGAAGTACGCCCCCTGGTGGACAGAGTGAAACAATACTGCTTTACCTGATTGTAGTATGCCCCCTTGTGGACAGAGGGAGATAATACTGCTTTATCTGACTGTAGTACGCCCCCCGTGGACAGAGTGAGATTATACTGCTTTATCTGACTGTAGTACGCCCCCTGGTGGACAGGGGGAGATTAAACTGCTTTAACTGCTTGTAGTACGCCCTCCGGTGGCCGGAGGGAATCAATAATTATTTATTTATTTGTTCACATGCAGAGGGACGCCATCACAGTTAATGTAATACAATAGTCAATTGAACATGGAATATACCTACCACTTCATGTGAATAAATAAAGAAACTCAAACTCATGGACCAGTAGTCGCTGGTATCCTCCTCGAGACAAAACACCAACCTCCTGACTACCCTCCTTCTTATAGATTTTTTCCAGTTTTCTCCTCTTGTATTTTACGTCATAAAAAAAACACAAGAGGTCCTCCTCTAACCTTACACAGGTCAAAGTGTGTTTTAAGGGAAGGAATATGTCGTTTTTTTACTCATTTTTAAAGCAGAGGTCATTTGAGGTTCTGCTTGTTCGTCAATGGGGATGAATTAATCAAAGTAATTGGAGAGGATGAACAGCAGAACTACTCTAATTAGGGTCTGCTTCACACTGGAATTTAGTTCAGTCGATGAAGAGGAGAGCGATGAAGAACAGCTTCCAAATCCGGACTTCTTCTGAAGAGGCCTCGTGCCTCCAACTTAGTTTACAAAGTAGACAAAGGGATGGGACACATTGAGGTACAAACTCGATTCTACTGAACGACTGATTGCCTCAAGCACTTCATTGATCCTCCAAGTACTCTAGTCATGGGGAACAGACCTGGACCAGATAGACAGACAAGGACCATAAAGACAGACCAGGACCAGACAGACCAGGACCAGACAGACCAGGACCAGGACCAGACAGACCAGGACCAGACAGACCAGGACCAGACAGACCAGGACCAGACAGACAGACCAGGACCAGACAGACCAGGACCAGACAGACCGGGACCAGACAGACCGGGACCAGACAGACCGGGACCAGACAGACAGAACAGGACCAGACAGACCAGGACCAGACAGACAGACAGACAGACCAGGACCAGACAGACCAGGACCAGACAGACAGACAGACAGACCGGGACCAGACAGACAGACAGACAGACAAGGACCAGACAGAACAGGACCAGACAGACAGACAGACAGACAGACAGACAGACAGACAGACAGACAGACCGGGACCAGACAGAACAGGCACAGACAGACAGACAGACAGACCGGGACCAGACAGGCCGGGACCAGAGGCAGAAAACATTCACATTGTCCTCGTTCCAGTGGAACATGTGATAGACAATGTCCTTATTTGTTAACACGTTATGGAGCGGCCAACTCTTCCCAACACTAGCTAACTACTATAACTATCTTGACTAGTTAACTATCTGAACATCTCACTATCTCACTAACCAACAACTGACCATCTAGTAATCTGACTCTAACTATCTAGCTACTAACCAATAACTACTAACTATCTAACTAACCACTATCCACTATCTAACTATTTAACTACGCTAACTATCTAGCTGCTAACGACCACTAACTACTCACTATCTGCCTACTCTAACTATCTAGCTACCAACTAACCACTAACTATCGAACTATCTAACCCTGTAGCTCCCCAGGGCTCAGAGGCGGTCCTACCTTGACAGTCTCCGTCTCGGGGATCTCGGTGAACATGTGGTCCAGGCTGCTGTCATCGCTGAGCGACAGGTTGGAGAAGTCATGGTTGGCGTTGCTGATGATGGGCATGGTGGCATGGAGAGGGGCCGGCCAGCAGCCAGGAGAACCAGGAGATCCCAGAGGACGAGGGAAACCAGGAGAACCCAGAGAACCCAGAGAACCAGGGAAACCAGGAGAACCAGGAGAACCCAGAGGACCAGGAGAACCAGGAGAACCAGGAGAACCAGGGGAACCAGGGGAACCAGGAGGACCAGGAGAACCAGGAGGACCAGGAGAACCAAGGGGAACCAGGAGGACCAGGGGAACCAGGAGGACCAGGAGGACCAGGGGAACCAGGAGGACCAGGAGGACCAGGAGAACCAGGAGGACCAGGAGGACCCGGAGGAGAACCGGAGGAGATATAGGAGAACCAGGAGTCTGGACTACAGGGTCTGGACTAGAGGGTCTGGATTAGAGGGTCTGGACTAGAGGGTCTGAAGTGGAGGGTCTGGACTACAGGGTCTGGACTAGAGGGTCTGGATTGGGTGGTCTGGTCTAGAGGGTCTGAACTAGAGGGTCTTGGATTAGAGGTCCAGCAGGACCCGGCACCAGAGCGGACCAGGGGGGGCGGATCCAGGAACCATCAGGGGTCAGGGGCGGAGCTCGGGGGTGGGGGGGGCGGAGCCAGGACCCGGGACCGACGGGAACATGAGGATGGAGGCCTGGAGGAGAGAAGACAGAGGAGATGGAGTTACACACAGACCGGTCTTCAACCGGCCTAAACTCTACACAACGATGGATCGATGATTCTATTCACCCTCTCATTCAGTTGAGCCTTCAGTGGACTTTAGGACACACACACACACACGCGCGGACACGCAAAGGCACACACACGCACATACGCACTCTCACACACACACACACACACACACACACACACACACACACACACACACACACACACACACACACACACACACACACACACACACACACACACACACACACACACACACTATTAGGAGTTGAGGAGCAGGTCGGATGTTGTCAGCCCCCCCCCGCCCCCCCGTCGGCTGTCGGGAGTCACGAGGAACATCAGAGTTTTAATAAGCGAACACACCCCGTTATGTTTAAAAAATAGTCTGACCTTGCAAAAAAATTGGATCCTGTCAACCCAACCACACACACCAGTCAGCCCAAAAACACACACACACACACACACACACACACACACACACACACACACACACACACACACACAGTCTTCAAATAAAAACAGCAGAAACGACGCATAGCGACCAACCTCGATGTCTTAATTTGGATTATATATTAATGCGTCGGGTTGTTAATTAGCGCCTCTAATCATGTTTGGTGGAACGCAGCCGCTGAAGCCAAAGACGGGGTAACCTTGAGACACAATTAGTTTCTAATTAACATCCTATACTATATCATCACACACATACCCGCTGCTTTACCGGGACGCTGCGGAGCTCTGGATCGCTGGTTGAGTTACGGTCCTGAGGGGCTGGCGGTCCCGCTGCTCTTCATCAGGCTGTCCCGCTGCTCTTCATCAGGCGGTCCCGCTGCTCTCCATCAGACCCCCCACGGCGGGACGACGCGTCCGGACACACTGAGCGCGCCTCCTTCTCCGTTCCCGTGGACGACGCGGACCCCCGTGGCTCCGGTATTCGGTAGTGGAACGAGGGAGACGGACTGGGCCGAGCAGATGAGGAGGTGGAGGTGGAGGAGGAGGACGGCGAGTGTCGGTCCGAGTGGAGAAGTGTCCCGCTTCAGCTCGCGGTGATCCTGCTGCAGGACGGCTCGTGGCGCGGCCGTGGAGCGCGCCTGCGCCGCGCGACGCCGCCCGTCCACGTGCGCTGAGCTCAGTGCAGCGGGGCTGAGTGGCGGGGCTGAATGATGTAGCGGTGTTTAGTGATGTAGCGGGGTTGGTGATTTAGCGGGTTTAGTGACGTAGCGGGGTTGGTTATTCAGCGGGTTTAGTGATGTAACGGGGGAGTGACTAAACCTCCCAGAGTTGAGATAAGAATCCTCTGCTTTAAGGCTAGATCACGAAACCATGTTCACTCAGACACTCCTACCGTCACCTGAAGACATTCCCGTCACTTGAAGACACTCCTACCGTCACCTGAAGACACTATCGTCACCTGAAGACACTCCTAACGTCACCTGAAGACACTAGACACTCCTACTGTCACCTGACTGCAGACTCAGTCTAAGCCATCTAATTGGCTGTTAGTCTTAGACATTTGATTGGCTGCGGGGGGAACAACTTAAAAATGGTGTGCGGTCACAAATGAGCAGGCTCGTGGTCGCAAAGCAACGCCAAGAAGAGAAGGAATACCATATGTGTGTGTGTGTGTGTGTGTGTGTGTGTGTGTGTGTGTGTGTGTGTGTGTGTGTGTGTGTGTGTGTGTGTGTGTGTGTGTGTGTGTGTGTGTGCAAGCGGAGAGGAGAAGTTGACCGGAACATGACACGTACAAACACACTGACATCCATCCATCTATGTGTCAATCTCTCCAAACACACGCACACAGCAGATCAGGGCTGTAATACGCAGCAGTGCATGCTGGGACGGCAGGGTTCTGATGAGCCCGTCTAGGTGCATGTAGAGCAGCATATATCAGAACCCTCCTTAAGGCTTTCTCTCCCCCCCTCCCCCCCTCTCCTGCTCTCCCCCCCACCTCCCCCCCTGCTGACTCTCTTTGATCAGAGCTGGGTTCTGATCAGCTTAATTGATCTCAGTGGGGACTCATCAGCATGCAGCGCCTGGGCTAGCGACTATCCCCGCAAATAGAGAGAGCGGGCGAGAGAGCAAGAGAGACAGAACAAGCGAGAGAGCCCTGAGGTCAACGTTCAGCAGCACAGTCCTTATTCCAGCCGGCTTTATGACAGGAGACGCTGTAAACACAATGCTCTAGGATCTACCTCTCTCTCTCTCTCTCTCCCCATCTCCCCTCACCCCCCCCCCCTCTCCATCTCCCCTCAACCCCCCCCCCCCCCTCTCCATCTCCCCTCACCCCCCCCCCTCTCCATCTCCCCTCACCCCCCCCCCCTCTCCATCTCCCCCCTCCCTCTCACCTCTCTCCCACCTCCCTCTCACCTCTCTCCCTCCTCTCTATCTTTTAAGAGGTAGAGTGTGTTTCTCCCCCCTCCCTCTCACCCCCCTCCCTCTCACCTTTCACTGCCCTCCCTCTCACCTCTCTCCCCCCTCCCTCTCACCTCTTTCAACTCTCCCCCTCTTTCTCTTGTTATAGGTACAGAGTGTGTCTGCTGTTGAACATACAGTTCATAATAAAGTGCACTAGAGGAACCGACCCTGCGGCCAATCAGACGGCCCAATGCGTCACTGGACGGTTCAGCGGCCAATCAGATGAGCATCGATTTACTCGGAGGAGACAGACAGACAGAAAGATAGGTAGACAGGGTTGTAACAGACAGGCAGACAGACAGACAGACCGGCAGATAGAAAGATAGGGTGCTAAAAGACAGAGAGACAGACAGACAGGGTGCTAATATACAGACAGGTTGCTAACATATGGACGGACAGACAGACAGACAGACAGACAGACAGACAGACAGACAGACAGACAGACAGACAGACAGACAGACAGACAGGGTGGTAACAGACAGACAGACAGGTTGGTAACAGACGGACTGACAGACAGCGTGATAACGGACAGACAGGCAGACAGACAGACAGGGTCGTAACAGACAGACAGGGTGCTAACAGACAGACAGGGTGCAGACAGACAGACAGACAGACAGACAGACAGACACTTAAATAATACGATGTGTGAGATGTTTCAAGATACAGACACTCTGTGTGTTTGTGTGTGTGTGGGGGGGCTTGTATGCATGTGTGTGTGTCGGAGGGGTGTTTGCATTTGTTTGTGGGGGGGTGTTTGCTTATCTGTGTGGGGGGGGGGGGGGTTTGTGTGTGTATGTATGGGGGGCGTTGGCATTTGTGTGTGGGGGGGGTTGCGTGTGGGTGGGGGGGGTGTTTGTGTGTGTTGGGGGGTTTGCATGTGGGGGGGGGTGTTTGCGTGTGTTTGGGGGGGTTGTATGTGTGTGCGTGGGGGGGGTTGTGTGTGTGTGCGTGGGGGGGTTTGCGTGTGTGTGTGGGGGGGGGGGGAGGGGTGTTTCCGTGTGAGGTGGGGTTTGCGTGTGTGCTGCCGTCCGCGGGACACGCAGTGCTGCACTCTGGTCAGCTGACCTGATTGTTAATCAGAGCGTCAACCTCTGAACTAGAGTCAGCATTTACACTGTTCCTCACCCAGAGGGAGGGAGGGGGAAAGGGAGGGAAAGGGAGGGAGAGGGAGGGGGAAAGGGAGGGAGAGGGAGGGGGAAAGGGAGGGAGAGAGAGAGGGAGAGAGGGAGGGAGAGGGAGATATGGATCTAGAGAAGAAAGCAGGATGGGCAGTGGTATCAGGTGGGGATGGGAGTGTTTCTGCTGCTGTGATATTGATATTTCGTTAGATTATGATTCATGAAGCGGTGAATGGATACTGGAATGCGTGTGTGTGTGTGTGTGTGTGTGTGTATGTGTGTGTGTGTGTGTGTGTGTGTGTGTGTGTGTGTGTGTGTGTGTGTGTGTGTGTGTGTGTGTGTGTGTGTGCGTTTCTTCCGGTTTTTATACGCAGATGAGCGTATGTGTATGAATAAGCCTGAATACCTGTGTGTGTGTGTGTGTTTATGTGTGTGTGCGTGTGCATGAGTGCATGCGCTTGTGTTTGTGCGTGTGTTTGTGTGTGCGCGTGCATGCTTGTGCGTTTGTGTGTGTCAGTGTGCGTGTGTGTGTGCGTGACAGATAGAGAATCCGTTGTGTATCTTCCCTCTGGGAGAGTAAACAGTTCAATAGACAGAGAGATGAGCAGACATCTTTATACTGTATGAACACTGATCACACACACACACACACATGCACACACACACATGCACACACACACACACACACACACACACACACACACACACACACACACACACACAGGCACACCCACACAGACACACACACACACACACACAAACACTCACAGGCACCAACAGAACGTCAGACACTTCCTCAGAACTACAGACACTTCCTCAGAACTACAGAAACTTCCTCACTAGAACTAGATTATATTAAATTAGATTAGATAAATTTTAATGTCTGTTTACACAGACATTTGTCTTGCATTACACATCTCTTCAATCCTCATAGCAAGACATAAAGACAGACACTTCCTCACTAGAACTACAGACACTTCCTCACTAGAACTACAGACACTTCCTCACTAGAACTACAGACACTTCCTCACTAGAACTACAGACACTTCCTCACTAGAACTACAGACACTTCCTCACTAGAACTACAGACACTTCCTCACTAGAACTACAGACACTTCCTCACTAGAACTACAGACACTTCCTCACTAGAACTACAGACACTTCCTCAGAACTACCAACACTTCCTCTCTAGAACTACAGACACTTCCTCACTAGAACTACAGACACTTCCTCACTAGAACTACAGACACTTCCTCAGAACTACCAACACTTCCTCTCTAGAACTACAGATACTTCCTCACTAGAACTACAGACACTTCCTTAGAACTACAGACACTTCCTCAGAACTACAGACACTTCCTCAAGAGAAAGAGGACAAACTACAGGACCTATTTCCCGGATCACCCCAGTCTTGGCTCTGATGTGCCAATAATCAGCGGGCAGAGGAATATCCACGTTAGACAGGAGCTATGAAACAGAGGACTGGACCTCCTGTGTGTCGGTGCGTCTCAGTACATCGATACGGGTCACATGGATTACCGTTAATGACAGGAAGGGGCTCAGGTTTCCATGTTTCAGCCGGAAGGACGTTCCTCTACGTTTAAATATCGAAGAAGCTTTTCTGTTATTCAGAAGTCTGGATCTTTATGCCACAGTTAACCTAGAAACAACAATGAACTGTCCATCGCTTGACTATGCATTCACTCTCTATGTCCTGACTCTAGAGTCTAAACACACCCTCTAGTCCGGACTCTAAACACACCCTCTATGTCCTGACTGTAGACACCAGGGATGGGCAAAACGATTATTTTCCGGGAATCAGTTCTTTCAGTTCCGTTCACTATCACAATTCGTTTGATTGATTCGTTCGTTAAGTCAGATTACGTCATTTGACAGAGAATCTCACAGGTGTCTGCCCCCCCCCCCCCCCCCCCCCCCCCCACCCCTTTGCTTATAAGTATTGGGTACGCCCGCCAATTAAGGCTTTTTCACAGCCTGCCCTACCATAAGGGTACTGTTGGCGGTCGAAACACAAGCCGTAATTTTGAGCTGCGCCAAGCTGCACCGAACCGCACCGCGCGGTGAAAACAACGGGGAAAAGAAATTGAACCGAAAAAAGGTTTTCAGTCACGGTGCGCTCGGAGAACAAAAAAAGGGAATTTCTGTAGCATTGGCCAATACAACGCAGTTCGACTATTTCCATGGTAGGTAAAACAATACTTTATTAAAGCAAGTAACAGTGTTGTAGAACAATGATATTGGAGCCTACAGCGATCGTTCGTTAACTTGTGTGGCGGTGCCTTGTCACATGTTTACCCATGGGCCATGGCAACGCGATTGCTACCTGCTGTAGCACTCTCATTATGCTGAATCTTCTGAATCTTAGACTCAATCAATATAATGTCGCGGGGAGATGGAGCTCTGTTCGTTTGTATATTTTATTTACTTGACCAAATTTTTGTTTTATGTTAAAAACAAAAAAAAGAATCGAAGAACCAGTTCTCTTGTTTTGGGAATCAGTTCTCGTCGTTCACCTTCGGGATTCGTTTGTTGTGAACGAATCGTTCGTGACCGACCCATCCCTAGTAGGCACACACCCTATATCCTGACTCTGAACACACCCTCTATGTCCTGACTCTGAACACACCCTCGATGTCCTGACTCTGAACACACCCTCTATGTCCTGACTCTGAACACACCCTCTATGTCCTGACTCTGAACACACCCTCTATGTCCTGACTCTGAACACACCCTCTATGTCCTGACTCTGAACACACCCTCTATGTCCTGACTCTGAACACACCCTCTATGTCCTGACTCTGAACACACCCTCTATGTCCTGACTCTGGACCCTGAGACCCTGAGAGGCTGAGAGGTCCCCAGAACACAATCCTCCCCTACATCCCAGAATGTGAACCTCTTCTCGGTTACCACGACGACCTGGCTGGCCCACGGGTCACGGTCCGGGATCCATAACACTGAGGAGTCCGGTTCCACCTGGCATCAGAACCACGCACACACACACAAACACACACACACACACACTATACACACACACTATACACACGCACACACTATACACACACACACACACACACACACACACATTCACTATACACACACACACACTATATACAAACACACACACACACACACACATTCTGTATCCACACACACACACACACACACACACACATTATATTCACACACACACACACACACACACACACACACACAGGACAAAAACACACACACACACACACACACACACACACACACTATATATACACATACACACTATATATATATACATATATAATATATATATATATAGTGTGTGTGTGTATATATATATATATACACACACACACACACACACACACACTATATACTAACGCTTAATTTCAAGATTTGCAAGCCTGCAAATGTCTGGAGACCCCCCCCCCCTTTTCCTCTCTCAGGACCTCAGATCAGCCCCCCACCGCCCCGGAGGAAACCAACATCCATAGATCCACGCACACACACACGCCCCCCTATAGGCATATATCAACACATAAGCACACGCACACACATACATCCCCCTATAGGCATGTTTCAGCACACACAATCACACACACACACGCGCACAGACACACACATATCCTTGTGACTACACACACACACACACATATGAAACACACACGGCCCTCGTGAGAGAGAGTCATCATTCATTATTTACACCAGAGCAGAAAGCCTCGACAGACTCACAAGGCACTGGTGAGGTGGTGCTGCTGGGTGTGAAACACACTGCACACTAGACCCACTACACAACACCTACACTACACAACACCCAGGACAAAACACCAAATACACACCTGATCCTATAGGAGCTACACAACACCCTACACTACACAACACCTAGACTACAGAACACCTACACTACACATCACCTACGCTACACAACTCCCACACTGCACAACACCTACACTACATACCTGATCCTATAGGATCTACACACCACCC
This sequence comes from Gadus morhua, assembly GCF_902167405.1. Lineage (NCBI taxonomy): Eukaryota > Metazoa > Chordata > Actinopteri > Gadiformes > Gadidae > Gadus > Gadus morhua. Next base: position 12,966,843 of record NC_044056.1, on the reverse strand, counting down.
TACACTACACAACACCTACACTATACAACTCCTATACTAAACAGCATGTACACGATGGCTGTGTCAAGAAAATATGTGTTTGCTGTACGGTGTTTGCAGATGCATTGATTTAAAAGTGCAACTTATTACCGCTTTATCAGCTGTTCTTTCCCAAATTATTAACCAAGAATGTGTGGCTAGGTAGATGAGAGAAGCAAAGTGTATGCGCGAGGTTCAACAGCAACATTATGCATGCGCCCTTAAAATAGCACCTGAACAACGCGCCACTGACTTTAAACCAGGTATTTCCTGGTTTGGGGCGCAAGTGGTTTCTGAAACTGCGAGATAGCACTAGGGAACGTTTGCGCCAGAACACGCCTCCTCCTTTTCGCCGAGCCGCCCCTTGAGGCGCAAGATCATTCCCTAATTTACAGACGCGTGGCGCAGGAGGGAAAAGTACGCTCTGCGCCAGTTGCAAACTAGACAAGACACATGCGCCAGTGATTAAGTAAATTGCGCCGGATGCAAGATAGGGCCCCTGGTGTGGGTGGGTCACCTGTGGCTGCAGACAGAGTTCAGCTCCTCAAGGGGCCACACACCGCCCAGAACTCAACCAATGGCCACGTTGCCTCTAGTCTGACCCATTCGGCAGATAAGTGGCATTGAAATACACTGCGAAGACTACTGCCAAATACACGGTGGCGTGGACGTTCTGCGCTTGCGCGAGATGCAATAAGTCTCCTAAACATCGGGTGGCGCTAGTCTCGTGGCGCTATTCCGCCCCTCCCACACACTGCGCTGATTCGCTGATTGTGTGCTTGCAGAAAACAACCAATCAGAGTATCCGATGGCTCCAATCCTCAGACCTTCAAAGCTCTCAGACTTTGCATGTTCATTTGGACCAGACACATTGGTTCTCAAACCCTTTCGAGTCTCCCCAAATGTCTCAGACGGCCGACGGTTGGGCTGGTGTGTTCCACGCTTTAGGAACATCTCTGCTCTCTGCCTGGTTTCTGGCTCAGACGGCCCCAACACGCTGAGCACCTCAGACAACGTCCTGTTGGGTTTCGAACCTGGACAATTCTGTCTCCCCCGTGTCTCCCCCGTTTCTCCCCCGTCTTCCCAAGCGGAGCCATGGTCAATAAATTACATGTGGAACAAGAAGAACTCCATATGGGCTGAAGTATTGGAGGAGGGAGGAGGAGGGGAGAGGAGGAGGAGGAGGGGAGAGGAGGAGGGGGGGAGGAGGGGAGAGGAGGGGAGAGGAGGAGGGGAGGAGAGAAGGAAGAGGAGATGAGAGTAGGGGAGGAAAGGAGACAAGTAAAAGGATGAGAGGAGAAGAGGAGAAGAGGGAGCATAGAGGAAAGGAGGGGGGAGAGGAGATGGGGAGGAGGAGAAGAGAGCACAAGGAGGACACGATTGGAGGAAATAAGAGGAGAGCAGGAGAGAGGAGGAGGGGAGGAGGAGACGGGAGCAGAGAGGACGGGAGGCGAGGATATTAGAGGGGATAGTTAGGAAAGGAGTGATAGGAGGAGAGGAGGAGATAAGGAGGAATAGAAGGAGAGGAGTGGGTAAGGACAGGCGAGGAGAGGAGTCCGTTTCAGCAAGTCATGTAAGTGGTCAGCGCTGAGTGTCAGGTCCGACCATCAGGGTAATGCCCACTGGTAAAGTACCTGCTAATGCCTTTCCCACTGAGAGCTGGGAGTGCTCTGATTGGTGGCCTTCGGCCAACGGTCGTTCGTCTGTCGGCATTCTGTCGACTCTCCGACAGGAACCGGATTTATCTGGAAGTAAACAAATGTTGTAAATGATCGACCGTTACAAGATCCAGAGTGCGACTCTGTGCACGAGATCACATCCATCACTGCTGCCCTTAAAACCATCAGGGAGGTTCCAGCCTGCTGGAAAACCACTGGGAACCACTGGGAACAGGGAGACAAACCACTGGGAACGTGGAGACAAACCACTGGGAACCACTGGGAACATGGAGACGAACCATTGGGAACCACTGGGAACGTGGCAACGACCCACTGGGAACGTGGAGACGTGGCAGAGGTGGTGGTGCTAACATATAGCTTCACCTTCTTACAAATAGCTTCATACAGCTACATGCTAACATATAGCTTCATACCGCTACATTCTAACATTTAGCGTAATAGAACATGGAGCGGGTGGTACAGCAACAATGTGGTTCTGGTCGGGTTAGGTCTAGTACTGGTAGGTCTAGTACTGGTAGGTCTAGTACTGGTAGGTCTTGTATTGGTAGGTCTAGTACTGGTAGGTCTAGTACTGGTAGGTCTAGTACTGGTAGGTTGAGTACTGGTAGGGCTAGTACTGGTAGGTCTAGTACTGGTAGGTCTGGTACTGTTAGGTCTAGTACTGGTAGGTTTATTACTGGTAGGTCTGGTACTGGTAGGTCGGATACTGGTAGGTCGGTAATGGTAGGCCTAGTACTGGTAGGTTTATACTGGTAGGTCGAGTACTTGTATGTCTAGGGCCGCTGGGTGAGTACTGGCGGTACTGGAATCAGGGTTATGGAGGTAATGGCCGGTCGTTCTCCAATTGTTATTCCAGTCTCATCGTTTCAAGAGGCTGAACACTTCTTTGATGGAGTCTCTTATCTCCCACAGACTTTTATCATCCCCCCCCCCCCCCCTCCCCACCTCTCTCCCCCACCCCTCCTCTCCCCCCTCCCCATTTTAGAGGCATACTAAATACCCCCGTCCTTAAACTAACTCTGTCTTACCCCCCTGGCTCTCCCCCTCCCTCTCTACCTCCCTCTCTCTTCTCCTCCCTCTCAACCTCTTCCATTCCCCCTCTCGCTCTTCACCTCTCCCTCTCCCCCTCCCTCTCCCCCTCCCTCTCCCCCTCCCTCTCTATCCCTCTCCCCCTCCCTCTCCCCCTCTTCCGATTCCCCCTCTCGCTCTTCACCTCTCCCTCTCCCCCTCCCTCTCTATCCCTCTCCCCCTCTCGCTCTTCACCTCTCCCTCTCCCCCTCCCTCTCTATCCCTCTCCCCCTCTCACTCTTCACCTCTCCCTTTACACCTCCCTATCTCTCCCCCTGCCTCTCTCAGTCTCTCCCTCCCCCTACCTCTTATATTTTTGTGTTTGTTCTGTAAATGTGGTTCTATATCCTGTTACTGTGTGTCTATGCAGTGTAGATGCTCTGCCCCCTGTCTGTCTGTCAGCGGGGGGGGGGCTGACCTCAAGCTAATCCAGCGCTAATTGCTCGGGGAACGCGGGTCCCCACATTGTGGAGGACGGAATGAGACCTCATGAAGACACGTCTGTCCCTGCAAGACTGAGTGAGTGTGTGTGTGTGTTTTTTGTGTGTTCTGCATGTGAGTTTAGTGAGGCGCGGGTGACGGTGTGTGTTTGGGCAGTGTGTTGCAGTGTTTCTCTGTGTAGTGTATGTGTGTGTTGTGTTGCGGTGTGTGCGTGTGGTTTGTGTGAGTGTGGTGTGTTGCAGTGTATGTGCGTGTGGTGTGTGTGCATGTGTGTGTGTGTGGTGTGTGCCTGCATGTGTGTATTTGTGTGTGTGAGTGTAAGTGTGTGCCTGTTGTGTGTGTGGTGTATTGTGATGCGTGTGTGGTGTGTGTAGTGTGTGGTGTGTTGCGGTGCATGTGTAGTGTGTGAGTGTAGTGTGTGTGTAATGTGTGGGTGTGGTGTGTAAGTGTGTGTGGGTGTGGTGTGTAAGTGTGTGTGTGTGTGGTGTGTGTGTGAATGTATGTGTGGTGGGTTTGTGTGTGTGTGGTGTTTTGCAGTTTGTGTGCGAGTATGTGTGTGTGTGTGTCCATTCGGTGTGTGTGAATGTTGCGCAGTGTGTGCGCTGAAGGCGTTTATTAGAATAAGTGGTTTATATGCAGAAAGCACGTCTCTCCGACATGTACTGCAGTGACCTTAGCTCAGAGGGAAATGTTCGTGTGTGTTTGTGTGTGTGTGTGTCTGACCCAACACACCACCTATAAGATATAACAGACAAGAACAGCGGCTATAAAGCAATCAGCAAAGAGCACACACACACACACACACACACACACACACACACACACACACACACACACACACACACAGTGTGACATCACTTCCTGTGTACCTTTATGAGGCTGAGGTCTCCATGTCCTCTGCAGCTCGGAGGAGACCGGACCCTGAGGAGGAGGAGGAGGAGGAGGAGGAGGAGGAGGAGAGAGGAGGAGGAGGAGGAGGAGAGAGGAGGAGGAGGAGGAGGAGGAGGAGGAGGAGGAGGAGGAGGAGAGAGACCACACTCGGGAGGAGGAGGAGGAGGAGGAGGAGAGAAGAGGAGGAGAGAGGAGGAGGAGGAGAGAGGAGGAGGCGAGAGACCACACTCGGGAGGAGGAGGAGGAGGAGGAGGAGGAGAGAGACCACACTCAGGAGGAGGAGGAGGAGGAGGAGGAGGAGGAGGAGGAAGATGAGGAGGACGAGAAGGAGGTGGCAAGTCTGTCAGTGTGTGTAGTGTGGAGTAGTTTAAGTGGTGTGTATTCATGTTGGTATGTGTGTGTCAGTGTGTGTAGTGTGTATTCATGTTGGTATGTGTGTGTCAGTGTGTGTAGTGTGTATTAATGTTTCTATGTGTGTGTCAATGTGTGTAGTGTGTATTCATGTTTCTATGTGTGTGTCAGCGTGTATATTCATGTTTCTATGTGTGTGTCAGTGTGTGTAGTGTGTATTCATGTTTCTATGTGTGTGTCAGCGTGTGTATTCATGTTTCTATGTGTGTGTCAGTGTGTGTAGTGTGTAATTAGAGCTCAGACTAAGGGATTCATCTCTTTCATATTTCTGCACCACAGACCAGGAACCAAACCTCAGCAGTGAGCTCGACACTTTAAATCTCCTGCATCCATGCATGAAGGAGAGACGGAGTGTGTCTTAGGGCATGTTAACGTGTGTATGCGCGTGTGTCTGTGTGCATGTTAATGTATGTGTGTGTCTGAGTGCATGTTAACATGCATGTGTGTGTGTCTGTGTGCATGGAAATGTATGTGTGTGTGTGTGTGTGTGTGTGTGTGTGTGTGTGTGTGTGTGTGTGTGTGTGTGTGTGTGTGTGTGTGTGTGTGTGTGTGTGCTCTCTGGACTCATCCTTCACTGAGGAGGTTCTCTCCTCTGCAGTGAAAACACACTCCATCCATCAAGAGGCGGGGTCCTGTCCTGCTCTGCCCCCCCCCCCCCCCCCCCCCCCACACACACACACACACGCGGGTGAGGGGGCGTGGCCCGAGGAGGGGCGCGGCCTGAGGAGGGGTGCGGCACCCTGTGGACAAGCAGCATCTGGCTGCACTGTGTCAGCAGAATGTTGGAGTGGACTTCAACTCACATCTAGATAATGTACCTCACTAGGTCACACACACACACACACACACACACACACACACACACACACACACACACACACACACACACACGCGCGCACACACACACGCGCGCGCACACGCAAATGCAAAAGGATCGGCTGTAGAAGTGTTCTGAGGCACGGCTGCAAACCGGCAACCATCAAAAATAGAAGAGGCAAGTATCGTAAACGAGGTGTCGGTTTGGGGACGGTTTTGTGCCGTGCTGCGACCATAACCATTGACTGGATGGTTTCTATTGTCTGCAGAAAACATTTTACTGCCATGACGCATCTGAGACGGATCTGGTCGAAATTGGCCTTGGTAGTAGAACAGCTGATCAACAGAGAACCTCTGTTACTCTCTCCTCCTCTCCTCCTTTCTCTCTTCCAATTTTGTCAGCCAGAAAAAACAGACATTTTAACTGAAATAAAACCACATCACACCAGCTGCTGGAGTATAAATCATTTATAGACGTCAAAATAGCAATAGATAAATATTTCTCATGAACAAAATCTCTGCAAGGCAAACTTTGGCAGGTTTTTAAAGCAGTAACACAGATCTCCAGTTATGTTGAACGTTGATACGTCTGACTTCAGTACAATGCATTAAATCCAGTGATTATGTTGAGCACCCTAACATTAATCCACTCCCACAGGTCAGAGGCTCACAGACCTCCTGTCTTCAGGATCACATGATTCTCTTCATCTGACCATTTGACCAATGGCAGTGAGCTCCGCCCCCTACAGCCCAGAAAGCGTTAAGGCTTAGTTATGGTTCAATGTTGAAGCAACGCAAGGGGGCTTACGGAACCATTACTTGATTGCGGACCCTCCTTGCTTCCCCCGCAAGGACTTGACGTGTGCCTGCAAAATCTTTTTTTCCTTTCGTGCAGCAGCAAGGGCTGTGATTGGTCCGCTAACGTAAACCATAACTGAGCCTTAACACCGGACAGGAGGAATCCAGTCAGTAACAGAGTAGTGTAACACACACACAGAGACAGAGAGACAGAGACAGAGACAGAGAGAGAGAGAGAGAGAGAGAGAGAGAGAGAGAGAGAGAGAGAGAGAGAGAGAGAGAGAGAGAGAGACAGAGAGAGAGAGAGAGAGAGACAGAGAGAGAGAGAGAGAGAGAGAGAGAGAGAGAGAGAGAGAGAGAGAGAGAGAGAGAGAGACAGAGAGACAGAGAGAGGGAGAGAGAGAGAGAGAGAGACTCATGTAGCAGAAGACAGGATCCTGAGGGGGGGGGACGGGGGGCGGGACAGCACCTCTTGATTAGTATTATAAAAATAATACTAATCTTGAAAATAGGGAGAGCACCTCTTGATGATACTGAGGGGGGGCGTTGTGGTCCTGTAGGTGGTCACCTTAAAGGAGGTGCTGGGTGGGGTGGACCTGTGGGTGGGGGGCAGGTGGGTTGTTTGGGGGGGGGCGGTGAGAGGGGTTGACCTTTGGGGGGGATGGGGGATATTCACATTTTATGCAGATGGTGGTTGACCTGGGGGAGGGGGGGTGAGAGGGGTTGACCTTTGAGGGGGCTGACACACTTAGGGGGGAACGGCTCCATCTTTGCCGCGGCAACGCTCAAACGCTCAAACGTCTGCTCAGCGGATGATGACGCCATAGCAACGGCTTCAGCCAAACTTGGAGTGTGCGTCCGGAGCGTAGAGGAAGACCTGCAGCAGGATGAGGGCGTCCATCACGATCTGGACCGACCCGCACACCCAGAACTGGACCGGACTCTCGTTCAGCAGGAAGTAGGACGTCTTGAAGACATCGCCCAGAGTCCACATCACCACCATCTTCACACTGGGGGAGAGAGACCATTAGACTGAGAGGATGGAGATCTCTCTCTCTCTCTCTCTCTCTCTCTCTCTCTCTCTCTCTCTCTCTCTCTCTCTCTCTCTCTCTCTCTCTCTCTCTCTCTCTCTCTCTCTCTCTCTCTCTCTCTCTCTCTCTCTCTCTCTCTCTCTCTCTCTCTCTCTCTCTCTGTAGTAAGTGAGGAGGTCTTGGGCTCCGCAGGGAGTGGGGAGTGATTAGAGTATCGATCAACGGGGACGGACTGTCCTCACACACACACACACACACACACACACACACACACCTCTTGGTGTGATGAGGGACACCTCCTCTTCAAAGTGTGAAGTACCCCCCCACTCCCTCTGAGACCCTGGGCTATGGTTTAAAATGTGTCAACAATAGTTTGGTGTTTGGAGGGAGGCGGGAGTACATGTTTCTGAGGGAGGGAGGGAGGGAGGAGCTGACCTCTAGATGAAGGGGGGGGGGGGGGGAGACAGGGGAAAGGGGAGAAGGAAGGAAACATGTTTCTGAGGGAGGTGGGTGAGGCAGGTGAGGAGTTCGTAACCAATTCATTATTCATGAAGTCAACTAAAGTGGAGCTTAAAGCAGGAAGAGCAGATCCTCCCCCCTCAACCCTCGTCTCCCCCCCTCACCCCTCGTCTCCCCCCTCACCCATCGTCCCGCCCTCGTCTCCCCCCTCACCCCTCGTCTCTCCCACCTCACCCATCGTCTCACCCTCGTCTCCCCCCTCGTCTCTCCCACCTCACCCATCGTCTCACCCTCGTCTCCCCCCTCACCCCTCACCCATCGTCTCCCCCCTCACCCATCGTCTCACCCTCGTCTCCCCCCTCACCCCTCGTCTCTCCCCTCACCCTCGTCTCCCCCCCTCACCCATCGTCTCACCCTCGTCTCCCCCCTCACCCCTCGTCTCTCCCCTCACCCCTCGTCTCCCACCTCACCCATCGTCTCACCCTCGTCACCCCCCTCACCCATCGTCCCTCCCTCGTCTCCCCCCTCACCCCTCGTCTCCCCTCCATGTGTCCAGGACACATGGAGGTGGAGGAGGAGGGGGAGGAGGGGGTGGAGGAGGAGGCGGAGGTGCTGTGTTAACAGCTTCCTGCTCTGTCAGCTGACCTGTCCCTCTAACGCTGCACACTGTAAACCGCCTTCACAATAAGAGCGTGGCCCAGGCCTCTGGGGCCTGAGAGAGAACCATCAGCAGGACACTTCCTGAAGGATAATGCTCACACACACACACACACACCAGGACCTTGTCCCGCGAGCATCATTAGCAATCAGGAAACAATGATGCTGATTAATAATGTGCAGGATGTGTTCGTCATTAGTGGGAGACACTGGAACCCGAGCCCAGAGATCATCAATAAAGAAGGAACACAGCTTTACACACGACCTGCAGCCTCCTCCAACATCTGGATCCATACACAAAGCCTCCTCCAACATCTGGATCCCGATGTGGTGTTACAAGGTGTCCCGGTGTGGTGTTACACAGTGCCCCGGTGTGGTGTTACATGGTGCCCCGGTGTGGTGCTACATGGTGCCCCGGTGTGGTGCTACATGGTGCCCCGGTGTGGTGCTACATGGTGCCCCGGTGTGGTGTTACACGGTGCCCTGAGGTACCTCATGCCGCGGGTGGAGCGCTGCTGGAGGTTCTGCAGCAGCTGCGGCAGGCCCAGCAGGGCCTCCAGCAGCAGGGCGAGGCCGCCCAGAGCCTCGATGAACAGCGGCGAGTCGAGCAGCAGCAGCGTCAGCAGGCAGCAGCCCACGCTGAACAGCAGGCAGAACAGCAGGTAGTCCTCGAACATGGTCCACTGCCAGAAGTACCGCGGGTCCAGTTCTGGGGGCGGGTACAGGGCGTTAGGGGCATTCCTTATAGTCCCAATACTGGCTCCAGTCCCCAAACTGGGCCCAGTCCCCATACTGGGTCAAGTGCTAGGATCTACTGAGTGTGTGTGTGTGTGTGTGTGTGTGTGTGTGTGTGTGTGTGTGTGTGTGTGTGTGTGTGTGTGTGTGTGTGTGTGTGTGTGTGTGTGTGTGTGTGTGTGTGTGTGTGTGTGTGTGTGTGTGTGTGTCTCTCTCTCTCTACACGATCAATCACCAAAGCGAGACCAGCAGAGCTCAGCCCCTGAAGGGCTGTGTGGCCGCTTCCCTTCCACTGATCACCCTCTCGTGACAAAACACGAGCCCCTCTCCTCTCGGACCACTGGCCTCCAGCCCTCAGGCCCAACGGGATGTTACCACGACGATATCTCCATCTGACCGTTTCAACGAGCAGGACGACCGACCGACCGCCTGAACCAACCAGAGTCATGGATGAGGTCATCGTTCAGCTACACTGCCAATACTAGAGCAGTCAGAGCTACACCGCTAATTCTGGAGCAGCTAGAGCTACATTACTACATCTATTCTAGAGCATCTACAGCTACATCACTACATCTAGAGCAGCTACAGCTACATCACTACAGCCAGAGCAGCTACAGCTAAAGGGACAGCCGAGCTACACCACTAGAGCTAGAGGGACAGCAGAGCTACACCACTAGAGCTAGAGAGATATCAGAGCTACACCACTAGAGCTAGAGGGACAGCAGGGCTTATCTCCAGCTACAGCTAACACCCAGCTACAGCTAGTGCCCCGCTCCACTGGGACACTGGGAGGCGAACCAGTAGAGGACGTTTCCATTTCCCAGCAGAAATCTAAAATGAGAACATGTGAGTGAGAAAGAAAGGCTCATAAAATGTTCATTTCACGGGTCCACGCCCCAGAGAGCCCCCCACGCCGGGACCATAAGAGCTGGACCTGCTGAGGTGTGTGTGTGTGTGTGTGTGTGTGTGTGTGTGTGTGTGTGTGTGTGTGTGTGTGTGTGTGTGTGTGTGTGTGTGTGTGTGTGTGTGTGTGTGTGTGTGTGTGTGTGGCCCAAGGTGAACTTGATGAATGGCTTAATTACTGACAGTTATTGAGGCACATTGAGACATAGCTGACAGAGCATAGGACACACACACACACACACACCTGACAGAGCTTAGGAAATTCACACACATACACACCTGACCAAGTTTAGGACACGCACAGGAGGAGGAGTGGAGGAGAGAGGAGAGGAGGGGAGGAGAGAGGAGAGGATAATCAGTAGACAGCAGCAGTGGTAACAGATCCGTTGTGTCTCTGTGAAGACACTTCAGAAAAATATTTTACACCGTTTCACTCAACCTTCCTGCTGTCATGTCTAAGAATCTCTCACACACACACACAACAATGATCAATCACACTGATCAATTCCATTGTTTTGGTCTCTCTCTCTCTCTCTCTCTCTCTCTCTCTCTCTCTCTCTCTCTCCTGTATTCTACAGATAACAGTGTGGCACAGCGTCACGTGCACTGCTGGCGCGCACACACACACGCACACACACACACACACACACAAACACACACACACACACACACACACCCCTTGATAGGTAAAGCTGAAGGTCAATGCCCGGACACACACCTCATTAAGCACAACACACACACATCTGTGAGGACCTTTTAATGAGCAGCAGCTAATTACTGCAGGGGGACTGATTCATGAGGAGGAAGAGGAAGAGCAGGAAGAGGGAAAGAGGAGAGGAGGAGGAGGGAAAGAGGAGGAGAGCAGAAAGTTGTTGAGCCAAAACGTAAATAACTTTTTGCCAATAATGTAATAACTTATTACGTTATTGGTTGGTTATTACATTATTGGCTTTGTATTAAACAATTCCTTTGAAAATGTAATAACTGAGCCAATAAAGCAAAAACTGAGGTATCACTTTATTTTATTTTCAATTTCTGGAAAGAAACTGTCACACTTAAGTATGAGCCTTAATATTAATATTATTTAATATTATTATTGAATCGGCCAAACCAGCTTTGGGGCCAGCCTGATCTGCAGAGCGACATTAGATTGCTTGCAGATTTGGCTGAAAATGTAATAATACATAAATATGGCTGCAGCCCCCCTATTCAATATTATCATATGATCCTGTTTTATTCATCGATAATAATAACCTGAATGTTTGTCTGATGAGCTGAGCCGACCCTCACGACGGACTCATCCATTCACCCTCACGACGGACTCATCCATTCACCCTCACGACGGACTCATCCATTCACCCTCACGACGGACTCATCCATTCACCCTCACGACGGACCCCAGACCCAGGAGGTCTGGGGTCAGGGTTGCAAGATGCAATATGAAGGCTAAGTGTGACAGTTTCTCTCCAGAAATCTAAAATAAAATAAAGTGATACTTCAGGTATTACATGTTTGGGCTCAGTTATTACATTTTCAATGGATTTTTTTAACACAAGGCCAATAACGTCATAAGGGTCTGAGGGCTACTGGGTCTACTGGGTCTGAGGTATACTGGGTCTGAGGGTCTACTGGGGCTACTGGGTCTGAGGGCTACTGGGTCTGAGGGCTACTGGGTCTACTGGGTCTGAGGGCTACTGGGTCTACTGGGTCTGAGGTATACTGGGTCTGAGGTCTACTGGGTCTACTGGGTCTGAGGGCTACTGGGTCTGAGGGCTACTGGGTCTACTGGGTCTGAGGTATACTGGGTCTGAGGGTCTACTGGGTCTGAGGGCTACTGGGTCTACTGGGTCTGAGGTCTACTGGGTCTACTGGGTCTGAGGGCTACTGGGTCTGAGGGCTACTGGGTCTACTGGGTCTGAGGGCTACTGGGTCTACTGGGTCTGAGGTCTACTGGGTCTAAGGTCTACTGGGTCTACTGGGTCTGAGGTCTACTGGGTCTAAGGTCTACTGGGTCTGAGGGTCTACTGGGTCTGAGGTCTACTGGGTCTACTGGGTCTAAGGTCTACTGGGTCTAAGGTCTACTGGGTCTGAGGGTCTACTTGGTCTGAGGTCTACTTGGTCTGAGGTCTACTGGGTCTACTGGGTCTGAGGTCTACTGGGTCTACTTGGTCTGAGGTCTACCGGGTCTACTGGGTCTGAGGTCTACTTGGTCTGAGGTCTACTGGGTCTACTGGGCCTGAGGGCTACTGGGTCTTCAGAACACCACTTAGCCGGAGGACTCAGCCTCTCCCCACCCTGACCCCAGACCTCCTGGGCCCCCAGCTCCCAGGTCTTGAGGAGCAGGTCTACGGCACCGCGGGAAGAGGCCTTCCATCAGGCTCTCCTCCGCCATCTTGAGCCCGGTCCTGCTCCACGGTTGTCTTGGTGACAACCTGGTCTGCAGTGACCTCTAAACGGAGGTGGCCCTCCACCCCAAAACACACGCTTCTGATTCAAAAGCATCTGTTCGTCAACATGTGGTGGGGAGAGTATGAACTATCGACACATTGGCGTAAACCCAACCCTCCACCCTACCAGCTCAAACCGAACCCCCACTCCGACAGAGCCGACCCTCACGACGGACTCATCCATTCACCCTCACGACGGACTCATCCATTCACCCTCACGACGGACTCATCCATTCACCCTCACGACGGACTCATCCATTCACCCTCACGACGGACTCATCCATTCACCCTCACGACGGACTCATCCATTCACCCTCACGACGGACTCATCCATTCACCCTCACGACGGACTCATCCATTCACCCTCACGACGGACTCATCCATTCACCCTCACAACGGACTCAGAGTCACCACTGGCTGCAGGGAGCGTTCATCCATTCCCCCTGAGGGTGAGTCCAGGGGACCACTAGACCACTGAACGTTTCTCCTGATCCTCTCACTGAGCTGTCGACCAAACAGGAAGCAGACTGCGGTAAACAGCCTCCGCCTCCCGCGCTCCGACACCACCCCCTCCTGGGGGGAGGAGACACTGCGGCCCTATGATCAACGTCTCTGTGTCTGAGGCTCCTGGGAGCGCCCTGACCTCACGAGGTCGCCCTCTCTCTGCGGCCCGCTGCTGGTGGTGATGGAGGTGATGGAGGTGTAGTGGAGGTGAAGGAGGTGTAGTGGTGGTGACGGAGGTGTAGTGGAGGTGATGGAGGTGTAGAGAAGGTAGAGGAGGTGACGGAGGTGTAGTGGAGGTGATGGAATTGATGGAGGTGTAGTGGAGGTGATGGAGCTGATGGAGGTGTAGTGGAGGTGATGGAGGTGATGGAGGTGTAGTGGAGGTGATGGAGGTGATGGAGGTGATGGAGGTGTAGTGGAGGTGATGGAGGTGATGGAGGTGTAGTGGAGGTGATGGAGGTGATGGAGGTGTAGTGGAGGTGATGGAGGTGTAGTGGAGGTGTAGTGGAGGTGATGGAGGTGTAGTGGTGGTGACGGAGGTGTAGTGGAGGTGATGGAGGTGTAGTGGAGGTGATGGAGGTGTAGTGGAGGCGATGGAGGTGATGGAGGTGTAGTGGAGGTGATGGAGGTGATGGAGGTGTAGTGGAGGTGTAGTGGAGGTGATGGAGGTGAGGGAGGTGATGGAGGTGTAGTGGAGGTGAAGGAGGTGTAGTGGAGGTGATGGAGGTGATGGAGGTGATGGAGGTGAGGGAGGTGAGGGAGGTGATGGAGGTGATGGAGGTGATGGAGGTGTAGTGGAGGTGATGGAGGTGAGGGAGGTGTAGTGGAGGTGATGGAGGTGAGGGAGGTATAGTGGAGGTGATGGAGGTGTAGTGGAGGTGATGGAGGTGAGGGAGGTGATGGAGGTGATGGAGGTGAGCCCGTGCTGTACCTGAGAGGCGGTGCTGCTTGGTGCTGACGCGGTTGGAGTTGTGGACGTGGCAGCAGAGACGCAACATGCAGAACATGGTGGAGATCATGACCACACTCTGGAGGAGCAGGGGCAGCTCGAACTGCTTCCCCACCCTGGGGGAGGGAGGGAGGGAGGGAGGGCGGGAGGGAGGGAGGGAGGGAGACAGACAGATTATAGCTCTGCGTTCTGTCCATCTGTACGTCCAAACTAGTGTTAAACCTCAGAGGTCTCCTCCCGGCGAATCAGTGGGTGAACAGGAAACAACATCCCCAGTGATGAGAAGCTACCAGAGATAAGAGACTCTAAATACGATCAGACTAGAGGACTCTGTTGATTGTAGCTCCTTGGTCCACACACATGGTCTCTGAAGTGAGGAGTACTGCAGTCCCCCCTGCAGTACTCCAGCATACCCCTAGGTGGACATGTACCCCTATTGGAGTACCACTGCCATAGAGTGTTCATGACTCCACCAGCGGGTGGTGCTGGCACAACAGGGTGTTCATGACTCCACCAGTGGATGGTGCTGGTACTACAGGGTGTTCATGACTCCACCAGCAGGTGGTGCAGGTACCACAGGGTGTTCATGACTCCACCAGCGGGTGGTGCTGGTACCACAGGGTGTTCATGACTCCACCAGTGGTTGGTGCTGGTACCACAGGGTGTTCATGACTCCACCAGTGGGTGGTGCTGGCACCACAGGGTGTTCATGACTCCACCAGTGGATGGTGCTGGTACCATAGGGTGTTCATGACTCCACCATTGGGTGGTGCTGGTACCACAGGGTGTTCATGACTCCACCAGTGGTTGGTGCTGGTACCACAGGGTGTTCATGACTCCACCATTGGGTGGTGCTGGTACCACAGGGTGTTCATGACTCCACCAGTGGGTGGTGCTGGTACCACAGGGTGTTCATGACTCCACCAGTGGGTGGTGCTCACCAGAAGAAGATGCGCAGGATGTTGGCGAGCAGCAGCACCAGGCAGACGCGGGTGGAGAAGCCGGTGGTGTCGTTGCTCCTCAGGATCTCCTGGTACTGGGGCAGGTAGGGCAGGGCCCCCCCGAACACCATCACACACGACGCCACCACCGACAGCACCCCCACAGACGACTCCATCGGCTGGCTGCCATGGAGATCGGCCTCCACCTCCATTATCTCATCGGACGCTCGCACAGCAGGAGACCTGGAGGATGGAGGAGGAGAGGTTAACACCACCTAGACGAGAGGAGCTAGGAGGGTGGAGGAGGACAGGTGAACACCACCCAGAGGAGAGGAGAAGAGGGTGGAGGAGGAGAGGTGACACCACCCAGAGGAGAGGAGAAGAGGGTGGAGGAGGAGGAGAGGTGACACCACCCAGAGGAGAGGAGAAGAGGGTGGAGGAGGAGAGGTTAACACCACCCAGAGGAGAGGAGCTAGGAGGGTGGAGGAGGACAGGTGAACACCACCGAGAGGAGAGGAGAAGAGGGTGCAGGAGGAGAGGCGACACCACCCAGAGGAGAGGAGCTAGGAGGGAGGGGAGGCTCCTTAAAACCTTCAGAGGCACACACAAAGACAAAGACACACATACACATGCACAATAAGCAGGGGAGCTTATCTTTCAGGACCAGGGGCCGCGGGGCCCGCCCACCGACGGGGGCCCGCCCATCGGCCCCTCAGCTGGTTGTGTGATCAGCGAAGAGGAAGTGGTCACAGAGTGCTCTGGTGACACCAACTGATTCTGTTATTGTGTCACGTATTCCGGCATGAGGCTATGTGCTCACTGACCCTGGGTGGGGTTCCACCGCACTGGGGCAGGACTATGTGGGACCCTTAGACCCCTTCTGGGACACCTAGACCCCTAGACCCCACTGCTACCCCTAGAGCCCTACTGGGACCCCTAGACCCCTACTGGGACACCCAGAAACCCACTGGGAACCCTAGACCCCTACCGGGACACCAGAGGGTTCTGGACCATCAAACTTGAAGCTCTGCAGGTGGCTGTGAGTCCATCTCTCTCTGAGGTCATGGAGCTTCGGCCTGTCAGCGTGTCTGATTACCCAGAGACAGCTGCTGCTGCTGCTGCTGGGCTAGAGGACCGGAGACAGACCCCGGCAGATGGTTCTGCTAGGGTTACACCCGGACCCCCGGTCACGTGGGTGTCCCCTCGGATCACATTCAAACTATGCTTCCCTTTACTGATGTGTAGCTGTCCATATTTTCATGAGTCTGTCTCCTCCCATCCCGTTCTCTTGCTCACAGTGCCCTCTAGTGGAACACACGCAGTGCGGTTCATTTAATCCGTTTACATGCGAACAAACTGCGTATAAGAAACATAACTTTTAAACTGCGTCTTTCAGAAACTCGATCCGCAGTCCGTACATTCAGACCTCTACTCGGTGCCTTAGTTCAGTTAGTTCAATTCGGTTCAGAGTTCTGCTCACCTGGACACGGTGTCCTGGTTCGCACGGGGGTCTTCAGGGGGGATCAGGAGCAGGAAGGAACACTAAGGAGCTCCAATCAGAAAACCAGAATAACAGCCGACACTAAAGAAACAGACAACCACAATGATACCAGAAGTTGAGGAAACGGGTTCTAAGTCAACAGTCATCCAGTGATCCTTGGAGCGGTTGAACTGGTTCTTACTGCTGTTCAAACGGCGCTGCTCTCCACCATATATCTATATAATTATATAATATAACTATTGTGATCATAAGCAGTTCATCATCCACAACTAACTCAGTAACTTTAATCCTCTGCTCCTCACCTCCGGTAACCAGCTGGAGGTCCGAGGAGATCCCCAACTTCAGGAGAGAAAACAACGGCAGCCAACTCTCTCTCTCTCTCTCTCTCCCTCACACACACACACACACACACACGCAGACGCACACACGCACACGCCTCTCTCACACATACACACGCCTCTCTCTCTCCCACACACATACACGCGCGCGCCTCTCTCCCACACACACACACACACACACACACACACACACACACACACACACACACACACACACACACACACACACACACACACACACACACAGTTTATTACCACATTCGACTACAAAAGCTCAAAGAACTCCACATTCCACAGACCTCCAGGATACAGTGAAAGTAACCTCGCGATACTTCTGATGTAGTCCGCGTTGTTACACAACATCGCGATACTCCTCCGAGTGTGTGAGTTCAGCAGCTAGTATTGGAGCTCGACGCTAGCATCTCTCTGCTCCTCAACCAGATCGATCCAGTCCCTCCTCCGTTAAACCAGATTGATACAGTCCTCGGGACCAGGTGAAGACCACGATGGCAGAGACAGACCCCAAGTCGGTGCAGGACCTCACAAACGTGGTGAGTATCCAGCTAGCCGAGGCTATCCAGCTGGCCCAGGCTATCCAGCTAGCAGAGCATCTCCACCCGTCCTCCAGATTCAGAGTCTGAAGGGATGGTTATAATTGTCATTGTGATGTTATACTGGTCATCGTAATGGTTAAACTGGCCATTGTGATGGTTATGCTGGTCGTTGTGATGGTTACACTGTTCATTGTGATGTTATACTGGTCAACGTGATGTTACACTGGTCAAAGTGACGTTATACTGTCATTGTGATGTTATACAGGTCATTGTGATGGTTATACTGTCATCGTCATGTTATACTAGTCATTGTGATGGTTATACTGGTCATCGTCGTGATAGTTATACTGGTCATTGGGATGTTATACTGGTTATATGTTATGTTATTTGTAATCATTACCGATCTGTACTTTTGGTCGTTCAGTCGGAATGAATTCAAAGTCTGTTGCTGGTCGTCATGGAGACGGTCCAGCCGGTGACAGCGAGTTGGGACAGGAGCGGGAGAGTCAACGGTATCTTTCGTAGCTTTACGATGGTTTCCCCAGTAACATCAGTGAGCGACGGCGTTATCGACCGGGAGCGCCTCCTGGCCATGATTAACGTCTGCTCCGTCCTCAGGTCCAGACGCTGCTCCAGCAGATGCAGGACAAGTTCCAGACCATGTCGGACCAGATCATCGGGAGGAATATCCTTAACAGAAAGAGCCCCGATTACACCTCTATGTTGTTGTCACACCACCCGATATGAGCCCCATGTTGACGTTACACCACCCGATATGAGCCCCATGTTGATGTTACACCACCCGATATCACCCCCATGTTGATGTTACACCACCTGACATCTCCCCCATGTTGATGTTACGCCACCCGATATCACCCCCATGTTGAGGCTGGGTGATTAATCGAATTTTGATCGTGATTTCGATTTTAGCGTCAAACTTTCACAAAATTGACATCGAGTTTTCGATTTTATCTTTTATAGAAAGGGAGAACAGATGGATACATGTTTTTAGATTGGAACATTTTCTTTTTGTCCATTTTGTGTATTTTTTTAAGGCGAAATTTCAAAGTTCTCAGTTCCGAAGATTTTTTGGCAGAGACATGCTGAAAAAATAGATGTTTTCAAACTCAAACCATAAGCACCAGTTTACCAGGGGTCAAGTCCCCTGATAGGCTGGTGTTCTACCTACACCTGCATGACTCCCCCCCCCCCCAGTCCAGAGGCAGGTGGTCTCAGGGCTGATGTTGACCCGCTGGTTCCTTAACTGCCGCCACTCGACGAGATGAGCACACGCATCGACGACCTTGAGAAGAACATCGCCGACCTCATGACCCAAGCGGGGGTGGAGGAGATCGAGGCTCCGCCCGAGAAACCCAAGGAGGGTCAGGGGTCGTAATACAGGTGAGACCATTGACACAGGAGAGACCATTAATCACACCTGCGTACAGGAGAGACCATTGATCACACCTGCGTACTTTTTTTTTAAGTACTATTTTCTGGTCTATTTTCCCAATAGACCATTTTCTTGGTCTATTGGGTCATTCAAGTGAATCGCCTAGAACCGGAGAGTTTTCTTTGTGCATGCCATGCAGGCTAAAATTGCGAAACATTATTGGATAATTCTTATAATGGACATTTCTCTGGGCCAATCGGAATCTCCGCACTTGCTTCAGAATCTCGCCGACTGAGCTCGCCTTTGGATGAGACGCCTGGCTACCGCGCGAGTCTGATGGAAACTCTTAACGTCAATTTGAAGTAGGGGTGAGCTGTATAAACGATATTGAAAGTACACCACTGTGAATTTGCGCCACGGTATGGATTTTTGACGTTACCGTGTGACCGGTAGACAGTGTTGTGTGTAACGCGCAACAAAGTAACGCGTTAATACAGTAACCTAACTACTTTTTCATGTAAATAGTAAAGTTACACGCAACTACTGAGAATATGTACGAAACATAGTTCCTTTTTCAATTCGGCACAACGTTACTTTTCCCAGGGACAAATTTGACAGTGATACTGCCTTCAGGCAGTATGCTATTGCGTGCTTGCCGGTAGTCACTTCACAAGCTCTCATTCTACACCATACGAGACAGACGGTAGCGTGAAGCTGTCTCTGCATATCAGACATTGCTTCCGCAGGCATTTTCCAAAGCCAGTCCTTACGACAAAAATGTCGATAGAAAGCTTTAAAAACACTCGATCCCAGGTACGCGTTACCGGCCCGCACACATCTAAACAGCTATTTGTTTGCTTGATTCATCTAACGTTAGCTACCGGTTTTTTAACGTTTTATAATTTACAATAATATTGTATTTTTAGGACCGAGTCAACGCCGAGTACTGCACAAACGTAGACCTTGCATAAAGTTAGTGAATTCTAACAATATAGGGCTATTTAGATAAATAATCGGGCAAGGGTGTTGTCCTAGGCTAATACACCAACAGCAAATTTCTGTATAATAAAGGGCTACATTTTGCATCCAAGTCTGTCATTTTAAATCTTTCCTTTTGTATTGTGTGCCACAACCTCCGTAATGAATATTCACGCTAAATCCCGCCCAGGGTAGCTCAGAATTCGAGTAGTCCTTGGACCGATGATTTTCGCCCCCCCCATGACACAGTCACCTTTTTTACTCAGGAGTTTGCAGGTCTGATAAATACAGGAGACCAGTGATGCAGGAGAGACCAGTAATACAGGAGATACCAGTTATACAGGAGAGGAGAGACCAGTAATACAGGAAACCAGTGATACAGCTGAGGCGAGACCAGTAATACATGTGAGGAAAGACCAGTGATACAGGAGAGACCAGTTATCAATGTTCCCCTTGGACCGAGGATGCGCTCCATCAGAGCAGTAGCAGTCGTGTAGTTGGGTTGTAGAGTCCAGGTAATTATGAGCAACGTACTTTAGGTTTTGATGTACAGAATTGATGTTAGTATACCTGTAATGCCAGTCCACGTCGTCCTCTTCAATCGATGGTGGTGAGGAGAGACCAGCTAGATTAATACAGGAGAGGAGAGACCAGCTAGATGAATACAGGTGAGGAGAGACCAGTAATACAGGAGGAGACCAGCTGGATTAATACAGGAGAGGAGAGACCAGCTGGATTAATACAGGGGAGGAGAGACCAGCTAGATTGATACAGGAGAGGAGACCAGTAATACAGGTGAGAGACCAGCTTGGTGAGGAGAGACCAGAAATACAGGACAGGAGAGACCAGGTAGATTAATACAGGAGGAGAGACCAGCTAGATTAATTCAGGAGAGGAGAGACCAGTAATACAGGACAGGACAGACCAGCAAGATTAACACAGGAGGAGAGACCAGCTAGATTAATTCAGGAGAGGAGAGACCAGTAATACAGGTGGGGAGAGACCAGGTAGAGAAGAGACCAGTGTCTCAGCAGAGCTTCTGGTGAGGTGACCTGAACTAACCGTGTGCCACTCTCCTCCCCAGGTTACCAAACAACCAGGCATGAGGCCCCCCCCCCCGGGCCAGAGGACCCCAGCGCCGACCCATTCTGTTACGGAGACGTGGGAAATGATTGATTTTTACATATTGATATTGTGATTTAGTTATTTAGTGACTTGACCAACGTACCGTTATCTGGAAACTGAGACTTCTGCCCACGGGGGGGGGGGGGGCAGAGTATAGAGGGGGGCACTACGTAGGGGTGGGGCAGAGTATAGAGGGAGGGGGGGCACTACGTAGGGGTGGGGCAGAGTATAGAGGGGGGGCACTACGTAGAGGGGTGGTCAATGATGCTCATCCCAGGTAGAGTCAACATCTCAGGCCTTGAAAAGTCGTTTTTGTGCCAATTTGGGGATGCATTCCAAATGTGAGTGATTTAATTCTAATAAAAGGTATTTAAATATGTCTGTCTGGTGGTCTGTTTCCAGTGAACCATGGCTGCAAAGAACGTGCCAGAATCGTTTTGAATGTGCTTCTTTATTCAAACATTTAACACATCACAGATGAACAACTTGTCTCCAGCACTGAACCAGGAACCATCAGTGCCAACCTGGAGAAACATCTTCTGTCAAGAGCCTCTTCAAAAAAAGAAAGAATCAAGAAATAAAACGAAATAACACGTTGGGCCGCCAGGCTCGAGCAGTCATGTTCCACCAGCAACTCCAAACTAGCAGCTCCTCCACAGCTAGAACACAAAGTCCGCCTCAGTCATGTCGATGGCCCACGCAAACTTGTCTCTCTGGCTTTTGTTGTAGATTTTGTCCAGAGGGACGTCCATGTTCTTACACCTGGAGAAGGAACCGATAGCATGTTCTTACGCCTGGAGAAGGGACCCATAACATGTTCCAACACCTGGAGAAGGAACCCATAACATCATGTTCTAACACCTGGAGAAGGAACCCATAACATCATGTTCGGACACCAGGTAGTTTAGCTTGAAGGTGTGTAGTGTGTGTACCAGGCCATGCTGATGCAGGGGTCCAGGTAGTTGAGCTTGGAGGTGTGTAAATGTGTGTAGTGTGAAGTACCAGGCCACGCTGATGCGGGGGTCAAGGTAGTTGAGCTTGGAGGTCCCCAGGGCGATCTGCTTGTTCTCTTCGCGGTCCGTCGCCTGCACCTCCATCTTCAGCACCTGCTCCTCACACCGCTCCACCGCCTTCTTCTTCCTCTCCACCAGCCTGGAGAGAGACAGGTCAGGTCTCTTCCACCGGTTCCACCCTGCAGTCGGCTGCCAGGTCTGAGTCCAGGGAGGTCTTAAGTCGGGCTGATCGTATCTAGAGCTCAGCGGTGTCTAATCCTTAGCCTAGCTGTGCTTCTGTCTAGCTCAGCGGTCTCTAGTCCTTAGCCTAGTGGTGCTTCTGTCTAGCTCAGCGGTGTCTAGTCCTTAGCCTAGTGGTGCTTCTGTCTAGCTCAGCGGTCTCTAGTCCTTAGCCTAGTGGTGCTTCTGTCTAGCTCAGCGGTGTCTAGTCCTTAGCCTAGTGGTGCTTCTGTCTAGCTCAGCGGTGTGTATTCCTTAGCCTAGTGGTGCGTCTGTCTAGCTCAGCGGTGCTTACGTCTGTATCTTGGCGTCTCCTTTGGCCTTGTTCTCCTTCTTGGCCTGTTTGAACTCCGTCTTCGCCAGCGCTAGCTGCTCCTTCCTAGCAACGATCTGAATGGAGAACAGAGGGTTCAGTTAGCTTAGCAGGTACTAGCATACTGAATGGAGAACAGAGGTTTCAGTTAGCTTAGCAGGTACTAGCATACCTAATGGAGAGCAGGGTTCAGTTAGCTAAGCAGGTAGATGCATACTGAATTAAGAACACATTTCAGTTAGCTTAGCGTAGAGAAGCGGGTAGGGGTTAGACAGGTAAGGAGGAGCAGATAGGGGTCAGGGGTCATGTTGCTCTAGGATGACAAGAGCTAGACTAAAGGCTAAAGTCATGGCCCTGACGTAGCTCCCCCTGACCTGACGTATCTCCCCCTGACCTGATGTAGCTGACCTTGGCCTGCAGGTTGGCCATGGACTGGTCAAAGGTCTTTGGCGGCGCCCTCTGATGGTTACAGAGGATGGCCACGGCGCGGTTTGCCCGGTTGTAGGACAGCAGCTTCTCCGATGGGTTATCGGACTCTGGAGATGGGGAGGAATGACGTCTTAACCTATACATGGATCTCAAAGTTTGAGTATTTGGAAAAGCCCTTCATCCAATATATAATCTTCAAGTAATACATAGTAATCTACACCACAAAATACTTGAATACTTTTCATTAACAGAGACCATCAACGGTCAAATACTCTGAGCATGTTTGTCAACATTTAAACAATACGAACACCTGACTGTGGTGTTACGGGGATTTTATGGTGACAGTGCTGTGACGTTATGGTGTAATGTTATACGGACTGTTGGATAGCAGCCCGAGTTGCTCCTGAAGGGTGACGTTATGATAATGTGATGTTATGGCGACAGTACTGTGATGTTATGGTGACAGTGATTTTATGGTGTGATGTTATACGTACTGTTGGACAGCTTTTTGAGCTGCTCCTGCAGGGTGATGGAGGCGTTGAAGGTCCTGAACACCTTGGCTGTCAGACCGTCCATCAGGGAGGACAGGTGCTTGTTGAGCACTGCAGTCTGCAGGGAGGGACAGACGGGTAGGGGGACAGAGAGGTAGAGAGACAAACAGAGGGACAGACGGGTTACTCCGTTACATCCGTTTCCATGTTGATAGGACTATGACACAAGGACTATGAGGAGCAGAGAACAGCCGTCTTTCCTTTCTTGTTCCGCTGCAGAACATTAGACTGTCCCTGTTCCTAAAGCATGCAGTACTGCCAGCACCCAGCAGGGGGCACTGCAACTCCACCGTACCCCAGCTCAACATGAACTGCACAGTGGAAGCCATTTAAAACCTGTTTATGCACACATGATCAAAATCACAGCCAGGTAAGTTCTCATTTCCCTCCGAGATGATGTCAGACGTACAAGCGAGTCCGCTCAGAGCTGATGCTACCGTAGAGATCGAGCTCTGTAGACCCTCTGCCGTAGAGATAGAGCTCTGTAGACCTCTGCCGTAGAGTCAGAGCTCTATAGACCCTCTACAGTAGAGCGCTGTCCTATGGTTGTGTGTCCATGCATGAGCCTCAGTGTGTGCGTCTCTGTATTTCTATCTTTGTGTCCCTGGTCTCCCATCGCCTCAGGAACCGATTAAAAAGCAAAGTGTCACACGGACAGACTCAAATTCAACCCTTTTCCTCCATTTCTCTCTTCCTCCCTCCTTCTCGCTCTATTGCTCACTATCCCTCCCTCCCTCATTCCTTCTTGCCCTCTATCCCGCCCTCTTGCCCTCCATCTCTCCTTCTTGCCCTCCCTCCCTCCTCTTGCCCTCTAACCCTCCTTCTTCCCTCTATCCCTCCATCCTTCTTGCCCTAAGGCCATAATATCACAATATTAAAATATGATGGTGATGCCGTCGTCTGCATGTGTGCGTCTCAGAACACAGAAGCAACCGAAGCAACCTGAAACCGCCTCCCCCTCCAGGGGACGTCAGCCTGCCAACCTCAGACCACCTCCAGGGGCGTCGGCCTGTCCCCTCACCCCTGCTGAGTGGCCACACTGAGCAGATGAGGCCCCCTCCCCCGCCCCCCCCTGTATTAAAATTTCTTACCCGCCTGGGTTTAATCTCCTCACATTCTTCTCATTTCCACTTCCTCTCCCCACTCCTCTCCAATCCTTTCTCTCTCCTACCCCCTCCTCCCCTCCTCCTCCTCAACCCCAACCTGCTCATCATCATTCATGCTGTGGGCCACTACTTGACCTCTGACCTCCAGGTTGGCCCCTGATGGCATTTAACCTCTGACCTCCAGCTTCCTGTTCTACATCCGTCTCCTCGGGGATCCCAGCACTCAGGGTCACCAGCCAGTCAGCCAGACAGAGGAGCAGGTAGGGGTTACTGTGCGTTCACAGACCAAACGCGACATTTGTCACCCGTTTGCGTTGTCGCAGAAGTTTTGTCGCGCCACAAATCATAATCTGTCGCTGTGCAAGTTTTGTCGAATTTGTTGCGCCACAACAAGATAACCACCATTGCATGTCTTTACCTTTTGTGGAAGAGGGAGAGACGTCGGAGGACCCGACACAGTCGCATAATATTGTAATGACCACGGAAGAGGCAGTGAATGAAGTATTGATTAGACAGATTTATTAGATAGGCCTACCTAATAAACCGTTGGAACACACCTGAATTGAGAACACAGAGACCGGAAACCATAGCAACGCCGGTAAACAAACCCCGAGAAGCCCAATCCCTATAAGAGCTCCCCGCGCTACGGCCATCCGGAGGCGCACAGATTGTCGCAAACGGCAACAATCACTTTCTCCTCCTTGCTGCAGTGCACTGCACTGAGTGACGGTTGAACGCTGATTGGCTGTTACATTACACAAGTCACTCAGTGGCCACGCTGTTGAACACTGATCGGCTGTCATCACGCAAAATTTGTGTCAAAGTTGAAATATTTCAACTCGAGCGAATTTGTCGCGCCAGAAATCCTCATGAACGTGCTCGCCTGTGCACGGCGAAAGTGTGGCGCGACAAATCAAAACTTGTCGCGACACGCGTCTCTACGTTCACTTTGTATGGGATCTTGTCGCCCCGTCGCGTTTGGTGTGAACGCACAGTTGGACAGTACAGAGAAAGGTCGTTAAGGAGCAGGTAGGGTTAGACAGTACAAAGACCAGTCATTAAGGAGCAGGTAGGGGTTAGACAGTACAAAGACAGGTCATTAAGGAGCTGGTAGGGTTAGACAGTCAGAACCAGGCAGTACTCACATTCAGCCGGTCAAACAGCTCGTCCGACGGGTTCTTGTTCTCCATGAACAGAATCACGTTCTTGAACACCTGGAAGGTAATCACATGTTGGGGTTACATGATACAGCCGTTACAGGGGATACATGATACAGCAGCAGTAGCACTTGTGGTATTAGTAGTACTTGTGTGGTGTAGTACTTGTAGTAATACTTGTGGCAGCAGTACTACAGTGATGTTTTGACCTTTCCTCTCACTCTCCAGAGATCAGAATGGATTCTGTTTAATTCCATGCGACATACAGCAATATCCTAGGAGGCGTGCATTAGGGTGGAGGAGTGCATTAGGGTGGAGGAGTGCATTAGGGTGGAGGAGTGCATTAGGGTGGAGGAGTGCATTAGGGTGGAGGAGTGCATTAGGGTGGAGGAGTGCATTAGGGTGGAGGAGTGCATCAGGGTGGAGGTGTGCATTAGGGTGGAGGAGTCTACCTTCTTCTCAACAGGAACCTTGTTGTAGTATCTGATAGAGTCTTTCCCCAGGAAGTCGAACTCCACCACGAAGTCGCTGGCGTCCAGGTTGGGGTGCACCGTGATGTGCTCCACCCGGAGCGAGCAGCAGCCAACCGTGTCCGCCGTCTCCCCCTCCTCCTTCTCGTTACCCGCCCTCAATGCCAGCTATAGACAGACAATGTACTGCTTTATGTTGAATACACAGTGTGTAGCTGTAGAGAAGTCTTACAGTGTGGGGTTTGTCTCATCACCGGGTCCAACCTAATTCCCCGGGTCCATCCCCAGGTCCACAAGGGCCACCTTTAGTCCCCCCAGGTCCACAAGGGCCACCTTTAGTCCCCCCAGGTCCACCTTTAGTCCCCCCAGGTCCACCTTTAGTCCCCCCAGGTCCACCTTTAGGCCCCCCAGGTCCACCTTTAGGCCCCCCAGGTCCACCTTTAGGCCCCCCAGGTCCACCTTTAGGCCCCCCAGGTCCACCTTTAGGCCCCCCAGGTCCACCTTTAGTCCCCCCCAGGTCCACCTTTAGTCCCCCCCAGGTCCACCTTTAGTCCCCCCCAGGTCCACCTTTAGTCCCCCCCAGGTCCACCTTTAGTCCCCCCAGGTCCACCTTTAGTCCCCCCCAGGTCCACCTTTAGTCCCCCCCAGGTCCACCTTTAGTCCCCCCCAGGTCCACCTTTAGTCCCCCCAGGTCCACCTTTAGTCCCCCCCAGGTCCACCTTTAGTCCCCCCAGGTCCACCTTTAGTCCCCCCCAGGTCCACCTTTAGTCCCCCCAGGTCCACCTTTAGTCCCCCCAGGTCCACCTTTAGTCCCCCCAGGTCCACCTTTAGTCCCCAGGTCCACCTTTAGGCCCCAGGTCCACCTAAGTCACCTTGTCAATGAAGTAGAGGGCGACGGCTCTCTGCCGGGTTCCCATCTGCTTGGACTTGAAGTCCTGGGTGTACTGCCTCCGGATGCTGTCCACACAGGTCTTCAGCCTCCGAGCCACCTCGTACTTCTCCCAGTCCTTCTCCCCCTGGGGTTGGAGGTCAGAGGGCAAGGGGCGATGGAGAGATAAGAGGAACCGACTGCTTAACATTAAGGAGATCAGAACATGTGCGGCAGCGAAGCGGCTGTGTTCCGTACTGCAATCCCCACTGGAATGGGTAGGGTACGGACATGTTGCGGCTGATGGCTCAAGACGTGCATGATTATAATAGGATTATAACGTGCATGATTCATATTTTCATATTATGATTATTATATGAATTGTAAAAATGATACGATTAGAATGATTCATACAATATTATTCATATATAAAACCATAGCAATAATGTTGAAACCCCAGTCGATAATGCAACAACATTCGTTCACCACAAATGACTCTTAAAAGAAGTGCTAGCATTAAAATATTTTTTAACCAATCAGCGAACAAAAGGCAACAGGCTGATTATCATTTAGGGGGCCATTCAATGATATGCAGAAGCGTCATCAACACGGCCACTGAAGTGGTTTGAGAAATACCGACTTTCTACGCCTCATTCAAATATAAAAGGTCATTTACATTTCCTACGGAGAAAATGCTACCTCAGGGGTAGTATTATTCAGGAGATTTTCAGGGTACAAAAGTCTGGATAGGTTTTTCACACAGACATACGGCTCATCAGGAGAACCCAAGGACTTACACGTTTGTCTGAAAGCAGCTAGTGTGTGAGCATTTGATTACATTATAAAATTAGTCCATTTAATGGTTACAGGGGTAATTGTTCAATGGAAAGTGTAGTATACTATGCATACAAATCAATTAAATAGCTTGTTATTCAGGGCTGAAAACTGCATTGACATTTAAAAATGCAAGGCAACTACTGTTGGATAGTTGAAAATAATAATCATCATTGAGAATTAACATCTCTTCAAGTGTCATGGCCAAGACAGGCAGCAGTAGCGTACAGTCACACATAGAATACACACAAAACATAAGAAAAATAAAACTAAAACAGGCCGCAGGGGGTGCTCTATAGACATAATTCACCATACTGTGTTATTGACATGTTTTCATTCTGCGTTATAGGGACACGGTCTCTTTCAGATCATGTCTATTGTGTGTTGAAATGCCGGTCGGAGCGATGTTTGAATTTAACTGTTTTATATGAATGAACGACCTGCCGTTGCTTGTCGAGGTAAGAAATTGTCGTGGTCGATGAGAGGGGTCAACATCTTTTTTTCTTTTCTTTCAGGTGATCGACCCCATAGGGGTCAATGTGAGCTCATGAATATTCATGAGAAAATGCTAACTGATTGGCTGTAGAAGTGTTCTGAGACATGGCAGGGAACCGGCAACTTTCACAAATAGAAGAGGCACGAATCGTAAACAACGTGCCGGTTTGGGGACGGTTCCGTGCCGTACCGCGACCGTATCCAGTGGAATAGCCTACATTGACTATATCGGTTTTCATTATTTTCGGCGACCGTTTTACTGCCGTGGCGCTTCTGGTGGATATTGGCCTAAAGGTTACAGTAGAATAGAAGTACAGTAGAATAAGATTGAATACAACCTAGAAGAGGACCGTTCAAATACAACCAATCAATAGAGAAATAACTAAAAACAGTCAACAGATGAGAGGTTCAGCTCAGAGGTACAGCTCCCTGTAGCTCAGAGGTTCAGCTCCCTGTAGCTCAGAGGTTCAGCTCCCTGTAGCTCAGAGGTTCAGCTCCCTGTAGCTCAGAGGTTCAGCTCCCTGTAGCTTAGAGGTTCAGCTCCCTGTAGCTCAGAGGTTCAGCTCCCTGTAGCTCAGAGGCTCAGCTCGTCCCAGCAGCTTTAGTGAGTGTGTCGTTTCTGTCGGCCATCAGGCGGAACTCTGTACCGGACCGTTGATGTTCATTTGTGGAGCTCTGATTCAGAACCGTTAACGGGCAGAGGTGAGCCGGTATTGAAAAGCAACGCACAACTGAACGTTCTCCACCAATCAGGACCTAGTGTTTAAACCACGGAGGTAACGAGCCTCATTAACCAATCTGGACCCAGTGTTTATACAAAAGAGGTAACAAGCCTCATTAACCAATCAGGACCCAGTGCTGAAAAGTACCCGGTTTGGACCTAGTTTAGATTAGAGTGGGTAGTTAGCCGTAACATATATATTTCGAGTTGGTAGGCATGTGCACTATATATCAAGGTATACTATATATTCTGAGTAGGTATATTAAGGTGTGCTATAGTTGTACTATATATTCAGAGTAGGTACATTAGGTGTCCTCTACAGGTGTACATTAGGTGTACTCTACAGGTGTTGACCTTGAGCTTTGAGTTGGCGTTCAGCATGATGTACTTGATGGATCCCTGGATATTCTCCGTCCAGCTGGCCAACCATGTGACCGTGTTGTCATGACGAATCTCCTTCCAGCGGTGACCAGGGGGCGGAGCCGGGATCTTAGACTCACTGGGGAGAGGTAGGGAGGGAAGGACAAGAGAGAGAGGGAGGGTTAGTCTATGACTGAGTGAAAGGGCTGCATGTCTTAGAGAGGAACTTAACCAGCGAGGAACTTAACCAGATTCAGGACCGGAGCACGTGTTGTGGTGTTGTTGTGTTGTTGTGTCGTTGTATTGCTTCAGGAGATGAGCAGCGAAGAGCGGCTCATCTCCTGAAGTCCCCCCCCCCCCCCCCCCCCTGTTACAGTTGACGATGACCCCCCCCCCCCTGACCTGCTACAGTTGATGATGACGTGCTCCGGCTGGATCCTCTTCTTCAGCATGCCCTGCTTGGGGTGCTCGCCGCGGCCCCGGAACAGACCAGGCGGCTCAATCTTGAAGTTCCCGATGCGCTCGCGGTGGTGGTCCAGCAGGCAGAAGCCGTACTCCTCCACCGTCTGCTGGTTGGCCTCCTTGATCACCTGGAGGAGGAGGACGAGGAGGAGACACAGGAGACAAGTAGAAGTTAATCTGAGACACAGCAAACTTATCCAAAACTGAAAGGGGCGGAGTTATGCCTTTAACGTTTCTTTACGGAGATAAGTGAGTAGATGAGGCTTTCATCTTACCTACAAGAAGAGGAACAAGAAGAGGAACAATAAAGAAACGGGAGCGATAACGCAGTCTACTGTTCCATACAGAGGAAAAAAGTTCTAGAGGAGAAGAGACTTCCTAGAGGAGAAGATCAGAGACGTTCTAGAGGTGGAGGTCAGAGACGTTCTAGAGGTGGAGGTCAGAGACGTTCTAGAGGTCAGAGACGTTCTAGAGGTCAGAGACGTTCTAGAGGTGGAGGTCAGAGACATTCTAGAGGTGGAGGTCAGAGACGTTCGAGAGCCGGAGGTCAGAGACGTTCGAGAGCCGGAGGTCAGAGACGTTCTAGAAGTGGAGGTCTGAGACGTTCTAGAGGTGGAGGTCAGAGACGTTCTAGAAGTGGAGGTCAGAGACGTTCTAGAGGTGGAGGTCAGAGACGTTCTAGAGGTGGAGGTCAGAGACGTTCTAGAGGTGGAGGTCAGAGACGTTCTAGAGGTGGAGGTCAGAGAAGTTCTAGAGGAGGTGAGAGACGTTCTGAAGGAGAAGGTCGTACCAGCTTCTCCTCCTTGCTCATGTTCTTGCGCGCCTCCACCTTGGCCTTGTGCATGGCGTGCAGCTCACTGAAGTCACACTTGTTCAGATCCTGGATCAAAAGCCGCTCTTCGCTGCTCATCTCCTGAAGCAATACAACGACACAACAACACAACATCACAACACCACAACACGTGCTCCGGTCCTGAATCCTCTGGTGAGCCCACTGAGGGCTGTGATCCCCATGCCCCCCAGTGTGTCGGTGGGACGTGTTCTGATCTCAGTTTGTCTCACCAGTCCTCTCCTCCCTCCTCAGCAGACCATAACCACTACCTCCTCCAGTTCAGCAGACCATAACCACTACCTCCTCCAGTTCAGCAAACCATAACCACTACCTCCTCCAGTTCAGCAGACCATAACCACTACCTCCTCCAGTTCAGCAGACCATAACCACTACCTCCTCCAGTTCAGCAGACCATAACCACTACCTCCTCCAGTTCAGCAGACCATAACCACTACCTCCTCCAGTTCAGCAGACCATAACCACTACCTCCTCCAGTTCAGCAGACCATAACCACTACCTCCTCCAGTTCAGCAGACCATAACCACTACCTCCTCCAGTTCAGCAGACCATAACCACTACCTCCTCCAGTTCAGCAGACCATAACCACTACCTCCTCCAGTTCAGCAGACCATAACCACTACCTCCTCCCTTTGCCAGTTCAACAGAACAGGATGTTATTCAGACGACTCCTGCTGCTCCGCCAGCGACCGCCGCTCACACGCTAACACGCTTACCGAGCCCAGGCTGCTACTTCCTGCCAGGGGACGCTGTGTGATTGATGGGTGGTGGGGGCGGGGGCCGGTGGCATAAGAAGAGGATGTTTCTGTTGTAATAAAGTGTTGAATTGGATTTGTTCAGATGCAGGGGAGCTAGTTATATGGATTAGCATATCAATGCTTGGTACAAATCGTATTTTGAAGCGCATTGAGCGCAAAGCGGTGCAAAATTAATTCAGCATGATATGCCCAAAGGGCGGGGGGGGGGGGGGGGGCAATGACAGACACAAGAACCATGCGTGAGGATCTCTGTATAAATCTTCACCAAGCAAAACGGGAAGAACAAGCAGAAGACATCCCGCTGGTGACGGTTAGAGGCTGATGGCCTGTGGCTCATCTCAGAGTTTAGGCTTTAAGCTGACTTGATTTCAATTGAACCACAAACTGATCTGTCTCTCTCCCTCTCCCCTCTCTCCAGCGAGTCGCTCTATAGCTCTTGTCATATTGGCAGCCTTAATTATTTTGGACAAGTGAGTGTCCAAATGGAGGCTGGAGTCCTGCTGACAGTGCGGGGGGCAGAACCAAATCCCCACCTCGACGGACGCTTGGGCCAGCAGAGAACCCCACAACTCCCAGAACCTCGTTACCATCCCAGAACAGTACTCATGGCTGTGACTACGCCCTGTATTCACAGTGGAGGAAGTTGGGTTAGAGCAGGGGTCACCAACATAGTGCCCGCGCGCCCGCAAGGACCATATGAGGCGCCCGCAGGCGCTCTTTCCCACCCTTTTTTAAGTCATTGTTGATAATTATTGCGAGAAATCATTAACATGATCAGCGTCTTCACATAGATGAGTATCATTAATAATAATATATAACTAAAGGCAAACTGAGCAAATTTGTTATTTCAGAAGAGTGTATCAAACTGGGTGCCCTTCGTATGACTCAGTACCCATGAAGTAGCTCTCAGGTTCAAAAGAGTTGGTGACCCCTGGGAGAGTCGTAGAGAGGTATTTGACAGAGATAATGGGAGAGGTCCTTCTCCTGCCCTTCATCATCCCCTCCTCTCGCCCAGGATGGATACCTTTCTCCAGTCTTTGAAGAAGTTCTCCCTGAACACCGCCTTGGTGGTGTACTCGTGGTCCAACATCTGGCCGAAGAACAACGCCACCTCCTCCGAAGCCAAACTCAGCTTCACCACCTTGCCTGGAGAGAGAGACACAATTCACCCCCTGACCTGGAAAGAAACACACACTTCACCCCCTGACCTGGAGAGAGAGACACACACTACACCACCTGACCTGGAGAGAGAGACACACACTTCACCAACTGAACTGGAGAGAGTCACATCAGCTTCGCCCCCTGAACTGGAGACGCACACTTCGATAGAGTGAGACACATCCAGTCTACATCTAGCCTCCTCATACGGTGGCTGTGAGTCTGCGATAATTTCATCCCAGCTGCAGGCAGAGCCAGGAAGGATGGAGACTTGTTTTTATAAAGGACAGATTTGCAACTAATGAGTGAAAGACCATTATTCAAACGTTCCTCTCATCAACTGAACCACTCTGCTCCACGGTTTTTCCTCCAGCGTTTTATCCTGACCCAACATTCCTGCTCCCCTAGCGGACAGTGAGACCGTCATGTGTAATATTTGATTGTTTGGTGTCGATGACCGTATGCCGGCTGCCTCCTGGTGGAAGGCTCATAAACTGTAGATATTCCAAGGTAGAGTTTCGAAGCCCTGGGTTCGAGGCCCTGGGTTCGAGGCCCTGGGTTCGAGGCCCTGGGTTCGAGGCCCTGGGCTGGGTCACTCACCGTTGTAGTAGAACCGGACGTTGTCCGGTAGAGACTCGAACTCAGGGGGAAAGCAGGGTCCCTTATGTTCCAGAAACTTCCATTTCACCCCGGACTCATACTTGGCTTCCTCCCACCTGCCAACATCACAGAGAAGATGAGAGAAAGACGAGTCTACTCCCGTGTGTCCAAAAGACGGGATTTTAATTGGATCTCCAAATCATTTGGAAATGCTTTTTCCGCCACAGTATATCTTTTTGTCCGCATGGGGGCGTTGCCATTTCTAACCAGAAACACTCAGCATGGATCTCCACTCTCAGATAAACCAAACCTCAGGCTGTGACCATCTGTAAGGCCAGCTTTATAATCCTGCTGCTTTGATCATCCTTTTAAGAGGATTGGAATGGATAACAGTGTTAAGACGAAATTGTGTTTGTTGCAAAGAATTGAGGGCATTTTAACTAAATATAATTGATATAAATTGTTTGCATTCAATAGGGCTATAATCCTACAGTCTATACATTCATAGGGAAAGGGCCGTCTGCCTTGTTATTTTCAGAAAGTGGGAGAAAGGTAGAGGAAACAAGAGTCTAGAGGGCAGACTGAGCAGCAGGGTTCTGGGATGAAACCCCTACGTCCTCCACCTCATGACGATGTGGATCACAGCTGAAGGACTCATAGGTTCTAGGATGGGTGGGTTCTACTGACCACCGCCAGCGGTTCTGCTCCTCCTCTTCCTTAATCTTCAGCTTCGTCCTCCTCGCCTCGTCAATCTGCTCCTTGGTTTTCTTCACCTTTTTGGTGCCTCCCTCCTCCTTCACCTCTCTTTTCACCTCCTTCTTCACCTGCACCACAGAACATCATGATAATTCCATATTCCTCTCCACAGATCATCATAACTCCATATTCCTCACCACAGAACATCATGATAACTCCATATTCCTCACCACAGATCATCATGATAATTCCATATTCCTCTCCACAGAACATCATGATAACTCCATATTCCTCACCACAGATCATCATAACTCCATATTCCTCACCACAGAACATCATGATAACTCCATATTCCTCACCACAGAACATCATGATAACTCCATATTCCTCACAACAGAACATCTGGAGAACCTCATGTTCCTTACCACAGAACATCATGTTCCTTATCACAGAACATCATGATAACCCCATATTCCTCACCATAGAACATCAGGCGAACCTCATGTTCCTCACCACAGAACATCATGATAACTGGGGACTCGTAGACCAATGTGTGGCGCAGCGCCACAGAAACACAGCGCCACAAATTGATTCTGCTTTGTTTTTTACGCGATTTTAAAATATAAATATCATTCCGTTCATTCATCTCTGCATAGCACCCTTTCTCCCCGTCATTCTCGTTCGCACACGCACAGAGACAAGCGCGCATTCATGCCAATGGTGTGCGGGTATACACTACCACTTATTGGATCAACCCGCGTATCACTGATCCAAGCACACGCACTGACGGCTGATTCGCTCCCCCCCCTTCGGGCCTCCTCATCTTACACGGTCATTTTATATTGTTAAATGAGCAATTGCAAACCCCCCCCCCCCCCCCCCCCGGGCCCAGAGGACCCACCTTCACCGGCCCCCTGTTCTTGTCCTTTGGAGCCGTCGCGCTGGCTTCCCCCCCCGGCTCACGGCTCTTACTCTTCTTCTTCTTCTTCCTGTGGACGCTGAGGAACACAGAGACAAGGTTACAGACGAAGCTCTGTGGAGCGGCTGGATTACTAACGTCCTGAATAGACCAGAGTCCTACGCCATTCCAACAAAGTGGGCGTTGATCCATTTTAACTGTAGGATTCTATTTATGGCTTTATCATTCATTTTCAAATCAGACATATGCAGGTCAGGGGTCAGAGGTCAGGGGTCAGGAAATGGGGGGCTTGCACCAATGGAATCTTGGAAATGATGGCACTTTTGCCACCTGCTCCTCCTGATGTCTACTTCCTACACCTAATAATGTAGAGCAGCACACTGAACATACAGTGACAGGTGAGGAGGAGCAGTGGGGACTGACCTGGTAGTCTGACCTGGTAAAGAGGAGGAGGCCTCCTCTTTAGACCTCTTCCTCTTCAGTCCCCTCTTCTCTGAGGTGAAGTCCTGGTCCTCTGGTTCCTCCTTCACACTAAACCCAACACAGAAATAGTTACAGGAGCTCCATTCATTCATTCATTCATTCATTCATTCATTCATTCATTCATTCGAGCCTCCCCTCCCAGACCCAGAGGAGAACCTCCCAGACCCAGGAGAGAATGACCCAGAAGAAGGTCCTCCTTCCAGGGGTGCTAGGAAGGGGGATGGAGACGATGGGCCGACATGATGGTGACACCCAGGAGCTGTCCTCAGCGTTCACAGGATCTGAGAGGAGGTCCAGCAGGAGGTCTAGGAGGAGGTCAACCACAAGGCAGGTCCACCAGGAGGTCTTCAGGTACACCGGGAGGAGGTCCACAAGGAGGGGGTGAGCTTCCATCACACTAATCCACAGACTCAGCTCGGGCCCTCGACACCTCCGGGAATAGAACCCAAAATACACTTTTCCTTCATGTCTGGGGTGGTAATGAACAGCGAGGACTCACTCCGTCCCCAGAGCCAGAGCCGCCTGGAGCCTCCAGAGGCTGAGGGAGGAGGAGACCCTTGGCGCCCTGCGGAGCGGCCAATCACGCAGCCTCATTTATTACGCTGCCACCAGCCACATGCCATTAGTCCACCGCGCTCTCCGCCCAAATTAATTTCCTGACAGCTCCACACTCCGAGCCGGCCTCTGTCCACAACCCCCCCACCCCCCTCCCCTCCCCATCCAGCACCTCCCTCCGACGGCCAATCACAAGAATTAATTCCCATCCGCTCGGAAAAGACAGAAGAAAAAAGAAAAGGAAAATGAAAAGATTTAATTTAAATCGTAAACGGATTAGAGCCAATTTCCAGTGGCAGTGGCAAGATGCTGATGAGACGGTTCTACATTGAGAACAATCCCGGAAGCAGTGGACCGTGATAGGTTGGGGGGAGGGGGGAGGAGATGATTGGGAGAAGCCATCACTCACCACTAACTCGCCAGCTTATTATCCTCCTTAATAAGAAGCTGTCAGAGACATCAGGCGGTCTTACCTCACACCGTTAGATGAGGTCTGCTTCACTGGCCTCTCCTGATGATGAGGGAGTTAGATAAGACCCACAGTGAGGAGGAAGGTTCGACGTTGTAGTGCTGGGATATGATGGCTTAATGTAACGATCACAGAGACATTTCATCCAGAACTTTCCCATAAAGGTCACTTGCTGTCACTTTAATTCAAGAAATCTTGCAACACAATGAGCTAATTTATTGTCGTCACTGGACCCAGTGGGAATGGAAGCCCTAACCCTACCGTTGTTAATGCCTTGCTCTGCCTAAGGAATAGAACCTGGCAGTGTCAATATCTCGCTCCATCAGCTGAGGTGGACCAAAGAGATAAACTAATCCAACTATAAACAAACTATAACTAACTACACAGATGGACAGATGAGATGAAGTCTGCCTTCATCTCAGTCAGCGACTGGACGCCACCAGGCCTGGTGTTGGTCCATCGATGCAGACCCTCAGAACCTCAGGTGATGTTAGGCCTTTACCTTCTTGGAAGATCTCCTTTCGCCGGCCACATCTGAGGACCTCTTCTCCTTCCTCATGTTCGCACTGGACAGCATCATGCCACGACACGGAGAGGGTGGGCAAAGAACAGGTCAAAGGTCAGATTCTGAACATGAAAGTAGTGACATTACAGAGGATACCGCAGAACTCCAACAGAGAGGGTCTCTCTGCTGCATTCACAGAACTCAAAGAGGATTCTGGTCTCCTAGACCACCGTGTGATAGGGTTAGGGTTAGCTTCACATTGAGCGACTCTGTTCTTCTAGTCTACCCCACCAGGGGTTGGGGTTAGCTTCAAAGTGGACTCTGGTCTCCTAGTCCAACGGGTGTTAGGGTGAGCTTCATGGAGTGACTCTGGTCTTCTAATAAACCCCACCAGGTGTCTCAGACGCTGATTCTCCCGGGGAAACTATTTATTCCTCTGCACGTTTTCCTAGGAGTGGGTGATCGACTCTAGATCTGAATGCACATCAAAATCTAACGTTTTAGTGGAGGAGAAGGAACAAGTTTCCATCGACTGTAGACCAACAGTTGGAGCACGGCTCTTCTGAGGAGTTCCTCCGTCTCAGAGCTTCAGAGTCCTCCACCACTTTATCCTTCTGACGCCTAAACGCAGCGCATTATATCTTCAGGACTAATTGCTTGAAGCAGAAGTGTGTGTGCGCGAGGCAGAGCGGAACGAGTCTGTCAGAGACTCCGAGACCTGACTAAGAGCGTCCCTCCGCCTCGCATTCACAGCGTCACTCTGTCTGTGCAACACGCCGGGTAATAACACACGCATATAGAGGTTAATTAATTTATTCAAATGAAGACGAGAGGTCTGTGTATTAAACCCAATGACCCCCCCCACACACACACACACACACACACTTTGTGGACATAATAGAAGTGAACTCATTCCTCATCTGATTTATCTACACCATTACTACCCGTTTTTTTTTATTAAATATCCATTTCTGAGTTGTTTTCACTCCTTTTAATGCTTTCAGCCTCGTAGGGGAGGCTGGTGAGATGTCCTTTTATCTGCTCAATGTTAATGGTTTTGGAGTCGAGCTCTATGGATTTATAGAGGAGGTAAAAGCCTAGATAGATACTAGGCCGCCATGTAACTAAATAAATCAAATACACAATCTACAGCCTGTCTTGATCCATGGAGTTAGCATTTCAGAGCGTTGGTTTAACGAAAACTTTTCTTGTACCAAAGCATCTAAACGACACAAACGTTGTTCACCTTTTCTGGGCCGCGTCGCCCTTCGCCTCTTCCTCATCCATCAGCCTCCTCTTCGTGCCCTCCTTGGCCTCCTCATCCTCCCTCCCCATCTCTCACCTGCACACACACACACACACACACACACACACACACACACACACACACACACACACACACACACACACACACACACACACACACACACACACACACAGTGTAGTAGTGTAGTGAACATGAGTGGATAGGAGTGAACCATTAGCCGTTAGCAATCCGCGAGCTAAGACTCCAAGACCTGGGCGAGTGCATCCTGAGCGAGGGGGTGTGCGTCACTTCAGCAAGTAGTCTACTTACTATAACTAACTAAAACTATAACTCCTGATATCAGACCGCCGAGAGAGACTCACCTATAGCACCAGGGTCTCACCAATAGCGTCAGGGTCCAACCGGGAGGGTCCGGGTCCAAGCAGAGTTAGTATGTAGTATGTAGTTGGTTTGTAAAGGTTGATTGACGGACTGATGTTGTCGCTAATGCTGCGGAGCTAATTGACGCACGGCAGAGTGCCGCACGCAGGGTCATGCTGAACGTTAAATGGTTGAAAACCATGTGACTTAACTTTAATTGGTTAAGACGAGCGCCTTAATTGCAATTGGTTAAGGTCAAGCAGGGACCAACCCACTTCTGTGAAACTATCCTGAGGGAGAAGTGACTTTCAATATCTTTAACGGAGTTTGTATAACACAAAATGTCAAGGGAACATGGGGGATAAGATATGCAGAATCTTCAATTCGAAGGCTACTTAACTTGCACTTTCTACTTATGAATATTTGTTCATGTATATAGTACGTACATTATTATGTTCATTAGTGTGCATATTATTATTCAATACTTCATGTTACTTACAGTTTTTAGTGTTGTTTCTTCTTTTCAATTTTATTGATCTTGAGCAGAAGACTTGTGAACAATCATTTTCCTTGAGCTTAATAAAGTTTTCATCATTAATAATGCATGCATTTTCATGAATTGGAACAGACACGTGTACTGTCTATTTAAAGGACAAATCCGGTGTAAAATGGATTTGGAAAATGTTTTGTATGATAACGAGTTGGATCGTTCGTTTTGGAGAACAAAAAAAGCAGATAGACGCATTCTTCAGTTGGCTGTTTTTAGCCGATTCTATCAAAACGCTATAAACTTGGAACGATAGGGGCATGTGTTATGGTAAAAACTAAATCGCTATTTTAAACCACTTAAAAGGCTAAAAGTAGCCTGACACTTCTTTGGTAGTAGGCTATAATAATTATTATACCTTCAAACAAATGTCCTGTGATTCACACTACACAACAACATTGGCGTTGTTCCTGCCAACCGCACGGATTCCGTACGGTTTCCGTACGGTTTCCGTGCGGTTTAGCACTTTTACCGCGCAGTTCTAGGGCCAGTTAGTGGCCTTCTTGGCTTTCCATAGAATCCACACACGGTTGGCCAGCATCAAATAAAGATTTTGGGGAGAAAAAAAGATCGTCCTGGCGGCCTTAAACTGACTCAACAGCGCCACCTGCTGTTGTGTAGTGTGAATCACAGGACATTTGTTTGTCACGTGACTTTTGGCACTAATTTTCCGCCTTGCTGATCCGTGCGCAAATGCCTTCCGATCCACGCGCAGCTTTCAGTGTTCCGTGCTCGTAGAATTGTTTTGTGTACTTGAAGGATTTTTTTTTGTACTTTGTGTACAACATACTGTATTTGTTTCTGAAGCAAAATGCATTAGTTTGTGAATGATGATTTGTATTTGCAAACCACACTGAGCGTGTGTGTGAATCATTGTGCGTGAGCAAAACACGTTTTGCGTGTGTGCGGGGTTTTGGCATGATTCTAACTCCATACAAACCGCAGCCGTAACTGAGCTGCGCCAAACCGCACCTTCTCTACTTGGCCGAGGCGTTCTGGGCTGAAGCACACCCACCGGTGGAAACGAGCCAAAAGAGACCTGGAACAGCAGAGAGATACACGTGTAGTGTCCCATTAAGAGGAACAGTACAGAGACACACGTGTACTGTCTCTTTAAAGGGACACTGTGTAATATTTTAAGTAATTTATTGCCTCAAATCAACGTATTCATTCATAAATAAGTCCTCATTGGTGTAAAATTATCTCTGCCAAAAATCTCATTTATCCTCCTGAGCGAAGAATAATTAATATGTAGTAACATAGGATGGGTAAGCTTCATGGAGGCTTCCATGTTCTTCCGGTCTATGGACTGCCGAGAGGGGCAAAAAGCATTACGTGGTACAGGAAATGCAAACGCGTTTTCACTTTGAGCCAGCGTGAATGATGACTGAAATAATTCACTATCTTGCTCGAGGAATAATTACTCATACATCATTAGCTTACACTAATGATTCAATGCAGTTTGAAATAACGAAACTCATCATCACTCAAATGACTCGATGAGGTAGTATTGGATGTCATGACACAGCTTCTTGGCACATACCCACCGTAGATTTGAACAAGCGAGCACTATTAGTTTGAATGCAATATACAATTGTACCACTAGATGGGAGTAATTTTTGCACAATGTCCCTTTAAGACAGGGATGGGGAACTGGCGGCCCGCGGGCATGTGGCCCGCGGCCCGCATGCCCACTCAGCCTGCACATAATTAAAAAAAAATATATAAAAAAAATATATATTATAATAATAATAATTGATCGAGTTACAGAAAACTCGTTCACGAAAGATGAGAAGAATTCATTGAATTCAAAGGCAAACCCATGCGTTTAGTTTGCTTAGAAGCGATATCAGTCATTAAAGATATCCACTTAAGTCGCCACTACAACTACTACAACTGCTTGTTGGGTTTGAGTTCATTGAGTTGTTGCACTTAATGTTGGACCACTGTTTTTCAGTTTTTTGACTTCATTGAATGATGATGTATGTGAGCCCTTTGCACTGATAAAAATACTGACCATTCATGTGGCTGTTTGAGCATGGAAAACATGAAATTAATGTATGTTGGTTCAATTAACATACCGTACATAGGTTACGATTCTGGACGATTTTTTAGGTAGTGGCCATCGCCAAAATGCACCAGAATACAGGAAATCATCTACCAAATTCAAAATTATGTAGCTTCTCTCAGCTCACGTATAGTTGAAGTGTGCAGTCATGTGGCCCTCCGATGGTTATGATAAAAAATGTGGCCCTCTTTATCATGAAAGTTGCCCATCCCTGAGGTAGCATCATCATCACTGCCAGCTGACATCAGACGCCTTGCTAGAGAAAAACAGTTCCAGCCATCACATTAGGTGAGTCTAGAAATGCAGCAAACATGAGGCTTAGTAACACAGCAGTTATAGACTTTTTTTGTCTTTTTTTTCATCTTTAGTTATGTGTTCATAATGGTATGGCCCTCTGAGGACTTTGGAAAAATTGAAATGGCCCTTGATGTGAAAAAGGTTCCCCACCCCTGCTTTAAGAGGAACAGTGCAGAGACACACGTGTACTGTCTCTTTAAGAGACCCGGAACACTACATAGACACATGTGTACTGTCTCTTTAAGAGGAACACTACAGAGAAACACGTGTACTGTCTCTTTAAGGGCCCTGGAACAGAGCAGAGACACTTGTGTACTGTCTCTTTTAGAGACCCGGAAGTGCCCGCTGCTCTACCGGAGCGCAGGTCGCAGGTTCCCGTGACACCCGAGCGGACCGACCAGTCATGACGTTCAGCCTCCGGTTAGCCCGTCTGTTACGCTTGAGGAGCCGCTCGGTCCTGGAGGCTCTTCAGACCCGTCCCTTCTCTGCGCATGTCCGTCCCAGCACTCAGCAGGGGGCGATGGACGAGCTGCTGGCCCGGGTCGTCGCCCCGGTGCCCTCCTACGAGACCCGGGACAAGGTCCCCCCGCCTCCGGAGGCGGACAGCGGGGACTTCATGATGTTCTACCGCCGCCTGGAGCGGGAGCACCGGGGCCGGCTCCTGGAGCGGCTGTCGGGGGGCTTCGGGGTGGACCACCGTCGGGTGGCAGAGCTCTGCGGAAGGCTGGCGGACACGCAGAGCCGCGACCCGGCTACGGTGCTGCAGGCGGAGGACCGGCTCCGGTACGCACTGACGCCCCGTTACCGACAGCTGCTGAACGGCGTCAGCAGAGCCGACGGCGGGGTCAAGTTCCTGGTGGACCTCCGAGCGGACCTGCTGGAGCTCATGGCCTCCAAGAACCACGAAGGGCCCAACATCAGGGTAACGGACTGACTTTACTGCGGGATGTCTGTGGTTCAGACTATGGGCCGCTGATAATATATATTATCAGCTTCTTTGGATACAAGTATTGTCTTACATCATAACAACACCAACTATAGAACAACACCAACGCATGTCCAATAACGCATTCACATGCCTACTGCTTGCTCTATGCACCTTATATAACCAGTATGATATGGTACAGTGATAGATAGTGATAGAGCAGTGATAGGTAGAGTTAGAGCAGTGATAGGTAGTGATAGAGCAGCCTAAAAGGGTGGGCTGGGTATGATGGAGCCCAGCCCACTCTGCTCTGAACTTTCCCACACTTTCTTTCCCTGCTGAGGGGAGTCACTGTTGGTATAAATAGAGCCCCCACACATCGGCCAGAAGTATTATTAATAAAGCCTATGAAGAGCTGCTATCAGAAGTATTCCTGACAGAACTGTCTGAAGTTAGCTACTAACATTTTATATTGGGAGGAGATGCTCCTTAGATCCACGATGGGAAATGCAGGTCACAGCAGCAAATACAGGAAAGAAAGAGAATGAATCAAATGAGAGATGGAAAACTATTTACAAGGGATCTAATTTGCTGGTCCCTAGAGGGTGATGACTGACACACACAATGTGTTGACATCTCATTCAGTACAGAGTGATGCCTCACTCTGATCAGAAACCTTCAGTACAGAGTGACGCCTCACTCTGTCTGGAATGGTGAGGCTGTGTAGACGTGTACCTCTGAGTCGTGGGTCCATCCATCCTTCAGGGCGTGTTGATCTAGATCTTTTTGGACTCTACTCAACATTTATTTAAATGAGTGGCTACCAATCCCCCCCCCCCCCAGTCTAACTCTGCAGTTGGGAGAATTAGGACCAGATTCAGGTGATGCAGAAAGCTGCTGAACAATCTCTCTCTCTCTCTCTCTCTCTCTCTCTCTCTCTCTCTCTCTCT
The DNA here is from genome assembly GCF_902167405.1 of Gadus morhua. Taxonomy (NCBI): domain Eukaryota; kingdom Metazoa; phylum Chordata; class Actinopteri; order Gadiformes; family Gadidae; genus Gadus; species Gadus morhua. The sequence goes on along the minus strand of NC_044056.1, from coordinate 12,923,801 downwards.
CTCTCTCTCTCTCTCTCTCTCTCTCTCTCTCTCTCTCTCTCTCTCTCTCTCTCAGGACCTTAATGGGACTCTGAAGAGCATGCTGTCTGAGTGGTTCTCTGTGGGCCTCCTTCAGCTTCAGAGGATCACCTGGCAGTCGCCCTGCGAGATCCTTCAGAAGATCAGCCAGTAACTCAGCCCTACCAATCAATCTCCTCCGTTCATGCCCTACGAACTCACCACCACCTAACTCACCTCCACCACCTCCTAACTCACCCCCTCCTAACTCACCCCCACCACCTCCCAACTCACCCCCCCAACCTCCTAACTCACCCTCCTAACCCACCACCTCCTAACTCACCACCACCACCTCCTAACTCACCCCCCTAACCCACCACCTCCTAACTCACCCCCCCAACCTCCTAACTCACCCCCACCACCACCAGTCCTGACTCACCCGCACCACCACCTAACTCACCCCCACCACTTTCTAGTTCAGTTCATCACCGCCTAACTCCCATAAACATCTCGTTGGGCTCATCACCTCCAGACTCTCATTTCATGTAGTTTTTCCATTGAGCTGGTCATTACTGAGGATGAGAACCAGCAGCATTGTCAGTCAGACCCCAGGGCCAGGTGGTCTACAGGAGACCACGGAATAGACAATCAGCCCTTATTAGGTGGAAAGGAAGCGAGTCAAACAGAGTATCACATCTGAGTACCACCCCCACACCCAGGTCCTCACCGAACATGAACACTGAGCCTCTGGTCCGGTAACCCCTCTCAGGTAGACCCCTCTGTGACCCCAGGTATTATCCCTCTCAGGTAGACCCCTCTGTGTCCCCAGGTATTATCCCTCTCAGGTAGACCCCTCTGTGACCCCAGGTATTATCCCTCTCAGGTAGACCCCTCTCAAGTGACCCCCTCTCAGGTAGACCCCCTCTCAAGTAGACCCCTCTCAAGTAGACCCCTCTCAGGTAGACCCCTCTCAGGTAGACCCCCTCTCAGGTAGACCCCCTCTCAGGTGACCCCCTCTCAGGTAGACCCCTCTCAGGTAGACCCCCTCTCAGGTAGACCCCTCTCAGGTGACCCCCTCTCAGGTAGACCCCTCTCAGGGGACACCCTCTCAGGGGACACCCTCCCAGGTGACCCCCTCTCAGGTGACCCCCTCTCAGGTAGACCCCTCTCAGGTGACACCCTCTCAGGTGACCCCCTCCCAGGTGACCACCTCTCAGGTGAACCCCTCTGTGTCCCCAGGTATGAGGCAGTCCACCCGGTGAGAAACTGGACAGACATGAAGCGCAGGGTGGGCCCGTACCGCCGCTGCTACGCCTTCACCCACGCAGCCATGCCCGGGGAGCCTCTGGTGGTGCTGCATGTGGCCCTCACCGAGGACATCTCCGACAACATACAGGTGAGGAGACATCATCACAACATACAGGTGAGGATAGCTAACATACAGGTGAGGAGACAGCACCACAACATACAGGTGAGGATAGCTAACATACAGGTGAGGAGACAGCACCACAACATACAGGTGAGGAGACATCAACACAACATACAGGTGAGAATAGCTAACATACAGGTGAGGAGACATCACAATAACATACAGGTGAGGATAGCTAACATACAGGTGAGGAGACAGCACCACAACATGCATGTGAGGAGACATCAACACAACATACAGGTGAGAATAGCTAACATACAGGTGAGGAGGCATCACAACAACATACAGGTGAGGATAGCTAACATACAGGTGAGGAGACATCACAATAACATTCAGGTGAGGATAGCTAACATACAGGAGAGGAGATATCAAGACAACATGCAGGTGAGGATAACTAACATACAGGTAAGGATAGCTAACATGCAGGTGAGAGGATATCAACACAACATACAGGTGAGGATAGTTAACATACAGGGGAGGAGACGATCACAACAACATACAGGTGAGGATAGCTAACATACAGGAGAGGAGATAACTTTATATAAATTACTTACTAAGAGTTAGCACGGGAACATGTAGCCTTTAGCTTCCTCAGTCCTAACATGGAAAAATGTAGCCTTTAGCTTCCTCAGTGCTAACACGGGAACATGTAGCCTTTAGCTTCCTCAGTGGTAACACGGGAACATGTAGACCTTATCTTCCTCAGTGCTAACACGGTAACATGTAGCCTTTAGCTTCCTCAGTGGTAATACGGGAACATGTAGACCTTATCTTCCTCAGTGCTTACGTGAGAACATGTAGCCTTTAGCTTCCTCAGTGCTAACGTGAGAACATGTAGCCTTTGGCTTCGTCAGTGCTAACGTGGGATCTCGTCTCTTCAGAGCATCGTTCGGGAATTTGCTAATCTGGACGCCAAGGAGGACGTAAACCAGATCAACGCGGCCATCTTCTACTCCATATCCTCCACCCAGGCAGGGCTGCAGGGGGTGGAGCTGGGGAACTACCTCATCAAGAGGGTGGTGCGGGAGCTTCAGGTAGGTGGAGGTGTGGTGGAGGTGTGCTTTAAGGTGCTGCAGGAAAAGAGAGAGCAGAGCAAGATCTGGAAAATAAATCCACAGAAAAAGACGTTTCCGCGGACCTTCACAACAGAACCACCTGCAGCCATAGGGGACACGACCCCTTAGGGGACACGACCCCTTAAGGGACACAAACCCATGGAGGACACGACCCAATGGAGGACGCAACCCCTTAGTGGGCAAGACCCCACGGGGACACGACCCTAAGACAACATAACCATGTTGTGTTGCCCCACAGTAACACAAACACACCATGGTTACCCTACAGTAACACAAACACGCCATGGTTACCCCACAGTAACACAACCACAACAAGGTTACCCCTACAGCTAACCTGAAACGGTAGCGGCAGTGTTAAAGGTCAGCCTGAATGTCAATGCCGTTATTTTAGCATTTCTAAACCCTTATTCCCTGCTGGAGTCCCTCGATGACACGGCCTCTTCTGAAGGACTTTACCCTTCAGAGCGGGAGAATGTCAGACTGTGGTTAAAGATTTACTACCTGCGCAGGAGCTGGTGAACAGACAGGACAATAACGTTAGCCATCGGTCTAGCTCTCTCCGAATTCAACTGCAAAGTTTATCAGGACACGACACCATAAACCCAGATGAGTTATCCTCACAGCAGTTGATCATGATACCAGAAACACAGATGAGAGTAATTCCCACTGCTCTGGTTTGAATGATTACAACCTTTATTTAAACAGCTCAGTGCTGCAAGGACAGATGCAGAATCCCATCTCCTCCCTCCAGAGGCCCCCCTCTCCTCCCTCCAGAGGCCCCCCTCTCCTCCCTCCAGAGCTCCCCCCTCTCCTCCCTCCAGACACCCCCCTCTCCTCCCTCCAGAGGCCCCCCTCTCCTCCCTCCAGAGCTCCCCCCTCTCCTCCCTCCAGACACCCCCCTCTCCTCCCTCCAGAGGCCCCCCTCTCCTCCCTCCAGAGGCCCCCCTCTCCTCCCTCAAGACGCCCCCCTCTCCTCCCTCAAGACGCCCCCCTCTCCTCCCTCAAGACGTCCAGAGGTTCCTCTCAGGATCCAGATAGCTGCAATCTGCTTCGTCTCTATTGTTCTGCTTATTGGCCTCTCGTTCCGCTCATGATTTATTATACTGCATAATGCACAACATATGGAAAACTGGTTATAGAAAGGCCGAGCCAGAGGTGTGATGAATGGATCCTCAGAATATACATTTCTCTTCTACAGCAGCGCATACAGAAGAGGCTGCTTATCAGAGAGAGAGGAGCTCTGTCAGAGAGAGAGGAGCTCTATTGGATGAAGAGGAGCTATCAGAGAGAGAGAGAGATAGAGGGGAGCTCTATCAGAGAGAGAGAGAGGGAGGGATGGGAGCTCTATCAGAGAGAGAGAGAGAGAGGGGAGCTCTATCAGAGAGAGAGAGAGAGGGGAGTTCTATCAGAGAGAGAGAGAGGGGAGCTCTATCAGAGAGAGAGAGAGGGGAGCTCTATCAGAGAGAGAGAGAGAGAGGGGAGCTCTATCAGAGAGAGAGAGAGAGGGGAGCTCTATCAGAGAGGGAGAGATGGGAGCTCTATCAGAGAGATGGGAGCTCTATCAAAGAGAGAGGGGAGCTCTATCAGAGAGAGAGAGAGAGGGGGAGCTCTATCAGAGAGAGAGAGAGGGGAGCTCTATCAGAGAGAGAGAGAGATGGGAGCTCTATCGGAGAGATGGGAGCTCTATCAGAGAGAGAGAGGGAGAGATGGGAGCTCTATCGGAGAGATGGGAGCTCTATCAGAGAGAGAGAGAGGGGAGTTCTATCAGAGAGGAGCTCTTTCAGGATCTGTGTTCCTTCTCTGAAACCTGATGCTCAGACCGGGCGGCGGAGATTCCTCAAAACTTCTAGGAAAATCCTGTTGCTAAGTTCTTTGTCGCTATGCACCAGCTCCCCCAGAACAAGTCAAACCTTTTAATAGGGAAGGAGGGATGGATCTGAGCTGAGATCAGGAGCCAAGGGTCGGGCTGCTCTTTCGCTGATTGGAGCGTACAGATCAGTGGCGAGCTCCGCCCACCCCCCTCCTCCACCAGGGGTGGAGAAGTGTTTGGTGTGATTGTCCCCAGGATTAAAGCGCCCGTTTCCCAGGGCCCTTGGTGTCCCGGCCACAGATTGGAGATGAGGAGCGATGCTCCTGTGATGTGAACCACGGCTCCTCTGATCCATCCTCATGAATTATTCTATTTCCATTCCGCGGCTCGACCGACCGTGCAGCGCGAGAGCAGGACCGATAAAGGCTCTCGCCGAGCCTCCTAAACGCTCTGTCTTCAGGTTCAAACGCTGCGGTGAGGGCTGCCAGCAGGATGAGGGGGAGGAGGAGGAGGGGGGGGGGGGTTGAGGAAGAGGGGGTTGAGGAGGAGGAGGAGGAGGAGGAGGAGGAGGAGGATGAACAGGAACAGAGAGGAGATAACAGCAACACCTCTCTGAAGAGCGAGGGAGCAGCAGGAGCGGATCATAGCAGGGAGCAGCAGGAGGAGGAGCAGACAGATGATAGAAAGAGAAGAAGAGAGGAGACTTCAGCCAGACAACATCTCCATCCCCAAGGCTTGTCTGACAACCTCACTTTAATCTGCAGCTCCTCCTCTTCCTCCTCATCTGTCTACTGCTCCTCTTCCTCTTCATCTGCCTACTGCTCCTCCTCCTCCTCTCGCTAGATCCCTGCCTGTCATCCAAACTGGAACCCTCAGGAAGAGGGTGAGAGGGGGGAGGAGGGGGAGGTTGGTTCTGAGAGGGGGGGAGGAGGGGGAGGATGGTTCTGAGAGAGGGGGAGGAGGGGGAGGTTGGTTCTGAGAGAGGGGGGAGGTTGGTTCTGAGGGGGGGATGTTGTTGGGTTGTAAATTAAGGGAGGAGGGAGGGTATAGTTTCAGAGGTTGGTTCTTAGAGAGGGGAGAGGTTGGGAGGGAGGGAGGGAGGGGAAGGTTACTGATGGTTTCACAGCCAACTGTTTTTGGTAGGGTTAGGTGGGAGGGAGATCCCCTGGCAGAAGAGGGAGGAAATGAAGGCGTGGTCCTCCATCTCCACGCCCTGTCTGTGTTCCTCTCTGAGGGACCCACAGCCTCTGCCCACCCCCCCCCCCCCCCCTTTGGTGAGGAGGGGTGTACCCTTTGGGGGTTGGAGGCTTCAGTTCAATAAGATCCAGCGATGAAGTTTCATGTTGAGTCCAGGTCTGGTCTCAGTCTGTCTGTGGGCCTCCAAGCTCAACACCTGCTCCTGATGTTTCTCTGACCCTGTGAAGGGAGTAGGTCTGCTGGTCAGAGGAGGATTGCGTAATTTGGTCCTCCAGGTTGCGGAGGAACGCGGTACACCTTCTGGGTGACAGGTTGTGTAGAGCTGTTCCCTCACCTCCTCCTCTCTCCCCTCCTGTCTCCCTCTCCTGCAGGCGGAGTTCCCTCACCTCACCTCCTTCTCCAGCCTGTCCCCCATCCCGGGCTTCTCCTCCTGGCTGCAGGGCCTCCTGCTGGGGCTGAGCCGCAGGGAGGCGCGGGGCGGCGGGCCGGACCTCCTGTCGGAGCAGGAGTGGAGGGAGGTGGAGGAGGCCACGGGCCTGGCCCCAGGGGCCCCGGCGGTGGAGGAGCTGCGGCGCCTCCTGGCGGCGGGGGAGTGGCTCCGGTCAGAGCGCCTGGCCCTCCTGCTGGAGCCCGTACTGATGCGTCTGTGCGCCTGGTACCTGTACGGCGAGAAGAGGCGGGGCTACGCCCTCAACCCCGTGGCCAACTTCCACCTGCAGAACGGCGCCACCCTGTGGCGGCTCAACTGGCGGGCGGACACCAGCCCGCGGGGCGTGGCCGGCTCCTGCGGCATCATGGTCAACTACCGCTACTTCCTGGAGGAGACGGCGAGGAACAGCGGCCTCTACCTGCAGGACCGCAGCATCGCCGCCTCGGAGACGGTGATGGGGCTGGTCGCACAGTTCCAGAAAAACAGCAAGCTGTGAGGGGGAGACGGAGAGAGGAGGTGCACGGCATGGGAGGCACAGAGCCTGGGACATGCTTTACACTCTAATGCATAATAATATGTCTAATTATTCTATAATTGATGTATTATTATATCATGCATATTCAGTAGGTCTACAAGCACTGGTCTGTATTGTAAGACGCTCGGAGCAGCGATGAGGACGTTATCCACCGCCAAACGTCCCCCGGACACTTGACAAATATTAGGACGGTGTTTGACCCACTGGTGAACACTGACTTTATGAGGCCATGAATCTGTTTTACGGCTGGGCTCTGCCTGGGAGCCAACAGGCCAGGGCTCACTCGGCCAATCAGAGAGCTTGTTTGCTCATACAAAACGTTGGCTGTGAATAGAAGGATATAAAACGACTAAATAATGAGGGAGGAGTCCGGAGAAGATTCTGAAATAAATTTGACTGATTCCTTCTTCTGCCTCAGTGGTCCAATGATTAAAAAAATCAACCGACGACGTAGGTGTTTCCGTGTCTGGTTCCAGGCTGAATGTTTTACAGCTGACTTATTCTGCTCCAGTGGTCCGCTTGTATTTGTTGCTGTCTGATGCTGCTGGCAGCCCCACTCAGCACTGTGTTCCAACTACACCGTACAGGTGCTGCGCCAACACCCCCTACCCCACACACGCCCTATTGTGGGGAAATAATACATCACAGCAAGCTGACTGTGAAATTACATATCATCTCCCCGAGGAAGCAAAGTTCTCTCCATCCTCCACCGGTTCTGTCTCTCTCCTCCCCCTCCTCCTGTCCCCCTGTTCTTTCTTTCCTTCACACCTCCCCCCTCTCTTCCCCCTCCTCCTCCTCCCTTCTCCTCCCTCCTTCTCCTCTCTCCTTCTCCTCTCTCCTCCTTCCCCTCGTCCCTCTTCCTCTCCTCATTCCCCTCTCTCCCCCTCTCCTCCCCCTCTCTTCTCCCCCAGCGTTCCACGGAGGGGGTTGAATTATACGGTAGATGAAGAACGGCCCACAAAGCATTAAAGCAGAATGTATTTTAAACCATATAATACAAGGCCATCTCAGTGCCTAGTAAATGTGTTGTGAAATCTAATAGTATCTGACCTAAATAAAGATCAACCCTTCTGTAAGCCTGCCTGCGTTGGCCCATTTCCAGAAGTCCACAACACATGGAATGAGCAGAGGCAACAAGAGGAGCAGAGTTTTCTATTAGGAGTCTGAAATCATTCGCCAGGGCTGAAGAAGAATCCTCCAGCGAGGATCCGTCCATAGCCACGGCCACCCTCAGTATGACGCTGGTATGAGGGTTGACCTCTTCATGGAGACGAAGAGGACACCTCGTCATGGAGACGAAGAGAACACCTCTTCATGGAGACGACGAGGACCCCTCTTCATGGAGATGAAGAGTTGGACACCTCTTCATGGAGACAAAGAGGACACCTCTTCATGGAGACGAGGAGGAGACCTCTTCATGGAGTCGAAGAGGAGGCATACACACAAACCCACACTCAAACACACACGTCTTTACAAACATTAGCACTCCAACCGTGTAGTGCTGTGTGTGTGTGTGTGTGGTCTCACTATGGTTCACAGCCGTGCCACATCTGAAGTAATTCTGCATTTAAATTGGGCTTCTGGGTTCCACCCTAAAATCGTCTGCGGTCACGGCAACATGCCCCCTGTAATGACTCCCCCCCCACCCCATCACGCCTCTGTAGTCGGGGGCAACACAGACCCCCACAGGAAGCAGGAAGCACAGCACAGGAAACAATTACACATGAATTAATGAACAAAGAATAAGCTTCATGGCTCAATGTGTCCATTAGGGGCTGCGGCCCTGGGAGCTTAGAGCCTCTGGATGACAGAGGGACATGCTAACAGCGGCTAGCACCAACAGCAGGTGCCGCTAGCAGCGGCTAGCTGTGAGTTAATTGATTACGGACTGATGCACATTAGTCCTGAACACGGCTTGTTTATTCCCTGTTCTAGACTTAAGGAGAATAAGGTCTGAATGAGGCGGACACGCTTCATGCTAATCAATGCTTAAGTACAGCTCAAAGTGATAGACATCCTACATGCTAATCAATGCTAAAGTACAACGCAAAGTGATGCACACTGCATGCTAATCAATGCTTCAGTGATTCAGCTCTGAGGACGTGTGCGTCTCCTCAGTCGACCGCTGCACCAACACTACAGTCCTGAGCTGCAACATCGAGACCACTTGATGAGGGAATGTACATCAGCTGTTAACTACGTCATTATCAGCTGTTAACTACGTCATCATCAGCTGTTAAGTACGTCATCATCAGCCTTTAACTACGTCATACATCAGCCTTTAACTACGTCATACATCAGCTGTACTACGAACCAGGATGATCAAACCAGGGTCCTGTCCACCAATCAGGACGTGTCCAGACGGGGCTGGATTGTAACGTTTTGGTGTTTTGATGTATTGGGATGTAATCACATTCAGAAAACTTTCCAAGGAGAAACAAATGTGTTAAACGCTGTGTTCTTCTTTAATTGGCAAAAGGAATTGCGAGTGTGAATATTAAATTTGCGGCGGCTGGCTAGGCCTCATATTCTCCCTAATCCACGACATTTATCTCATTTACTGCTTCATCTGCCCCCTCCACTAGCGCTTTGACTCAGTAAATACATGATTTAACACACTGCTCGCTTCAAAAACATGTCTCCAATTCACTGGGGTCGCTGCCGACTCTGAAAGCGATTATATTTCATCACATCTTGACGGCTTTCAAATCAAATGCAACAAAACAAATGAGTTTGTCCTCACAAAGATAGTTTTTAATTAGCATTGTGGAAGAGGGGTTGATTGTTGCAAGGCAGGCGAGCCACTTAAATCCACTTGAATGATATATACTGCATGTTAAAGGTGGCAGCTCTTGCGAACACATTTAATGGGCACTAAACCACGAATATGAACACATTTGGTGTAGAAAACAGGAACAAACAAAGCTGTTGGGGAGGATGCTCCCACAGCACTTTAACAATTGATCCAGAGAGCATTGAAACATTTCTATAACTAAAGTCACCTTCAAGCCCAAACACAGCTCATCAGTCAGCCTCCGTCTGAAAGTAGAGCAGCCTCAGCCTTTACTACACTAACCTTTAATATACTATCCTTTACTACTCTAACCTATAATACACTAACCTCTACTTCACTAACCTCTACTACACTAACCTTTACTGTACTAACCTTTGCTACACTAACCTCTACTACACTAACCTCTACTACACTACCCTTTACTACACTAACCTTTACTACACTAACCTATATACATTAACCTCTACTACACTAACCTATAATACACTAACCTCTACTACACTAACCTCTACTACACTAGCCTCTACTACACTAAACTTTACTACACTAACCTCTACTACACCAACCTTTACTACACTAACCTCTACTACATTAACCTTAACTACACTGACATCTACTACACTAACCTCAACTACACTAACCCTTACTGCACTAACCTTTACTACACTAACCTATAATACGCTAACCTCTACTACACTAACCTTTACTACACTCACCTTTACTACACTAACCTTTACTAAACTAAGCTGTAATGCATCCTCAGGCCCATAGGCAGGCGGTGTCTGATCACTCATTAATATTGCAAAGATCTTTTAGTAAAGTGGAGAGTTGCCATCACTTAAACAGCCTCTTTATACAGAGTTAGTTACCTTCAAGTTTTATGAAACCATTCCACTACATCTAGAACTACTATAGTCCATGCAGGCCCAGACTTTCGGGATTTGTAGTTCATGTATCGGACATTTTGACCAATAACTGCAAATCTCAGGCAAACTCCAGCCTCATTCAAAGAGCTTATAATAATACTAATAATAAAAATTGATTTTATATAGCGCCTTTCAGGATACTCAAGGTCGCTTCACAAGAGTGGGAGGTGAGGGTGTATGTTTAGGCAAGTGACTGAGAGTGCAAAATGCGCAAGGCGCTGGGTGGGGTTGTGAGTTAGAGGCCATAGGCCTCAGAGAAAAGGTGTGCATTCGTGTACTTTTTGAGAGTCTCCACGGAAGGGGCACAGCGGATGTGGGGGGGGAGCTGATTCCACAGAGTGGGGGCGGACCACTATCCCCAAAGGTCTTGAGTCTCGTGCGGGGAATTGCCATCTGGTCACTGAGGACCTGAGGGACTGCAGGGGGGTGTAGGGGTGGAGGAGGTCAGAGCGGTAACGGGGGGGGCCATAGCGTGAAGGGACTTGTGTGTGATTAATAGAATTTTGAATTGAATGCAGAACTTGACTGGTAACCAGTGGAGCTGCATCAGGATGGGGGTGATGTGCTGCCAGGGCTTAATGCCAGTTAAGAGCCAGGCAGCTGAGTTCTGCACACATTGCAGTCTGTCCAGGGTTTTAGAGGGGAGACCAGTGAGGATGGCGTTGCAGTAGTCCAGGCGGGTAGAAATGAATCAGGTGGGTCGCTAGGGTGGAAGACAACAGGGATGCGCACCTGTTTGGTTTTCCGGAATGTGATGGTTAGTTTACTGGGCTGACTGGGTAGGGGCCCAGGAACAGAGAATGAGATAGCAAGATGGTCAGATGTAGCCAGGTCATCACACTGGAGCTGACAGGGGGTGATTCCAGTGGAGCACAAAAGGTCAAGGGTGTGCACTTTGGTATGAGTTGGACCAAACACACGTTGGGCAATACCAAAACAGTCCAACAGTGACATAAAATCAGAAGCAAAGGGGCAGTTAGCTGGGTCCACATGGATGTTCAAGTCACCCAACAGAATGGTAGATGGGTACAAAGGGCAGATGGTGGCGAGCAACCCAGAAAGCCTTGACAAGACAATTAGATCAGTGAATGACAGCTAGCCCACCACCACAGCCAAGGCTACAGGGTTTTTGAATGTACACATAGTCTTGGGGAGTGGCTTGGTTGAGGGTTACAAAGTCCTGCTGGCTCTGTCATGTCTCTGTCAGACATAGGAAGTCAAGCTTTTTACACAAAATAATATCATAAATGAGTAGGGCTTTGTTATTTAGTAAGCGAGTGTTCAGTAACATGAACCTGGCAGCCCTGTTAGTGGAAGCTACAACAGGGGTCATTGGGGACTGCGTCCCCCAGAGCAGGGGACGCAGGTTGACGGCCCGTAGGCGTGGTTTGTTTTGATGACGTTGCCACAGCTGGAGTAGTATCCATGTAAACAAACTTATGTCGGGCAGCCCTATGCATGTAGCGGGGGCGACAAAGAAGGCTGAGAGCCTGCTAGTGTGCCTGCTAGCGTGGCGGCTAACTACACAGAGGAAAAAGCCACAGCAGACTACCATGAAAGAGGCAGTCCGGGTAAACCAGTTCCAACACTGTTGATCTGTGTTAGGCAGGGGTGTCCGCGTCCCAAACACTCTTATGCATTATAATAAGAGTGATCAAATTCGTACTACGGTGATTTAGAAGTCACTGTGACGGCAACCTGTAGACCCGCAATTCAAAAATAGGAAGGCAAGTTTCGATTTTGAAATTAGGTGAGTTTGGAAAGCTAAGAAGCGGCGACATTCACACCAGGGTCCTCTCAGCCGTCCTGGGCAAGCTTGTACTGAGGCTAGCGCTGCCTGTGTGAACTAACCCAGAGACCCAGCTCTCTCCTCGGAGGAGGAGGAGGAGAGTGTTGAGGCACGGTGTACAGGCCCGGCTCTCTCCTCGGAGGAGGAGGAGAGTGTTGAGGCACGGTGTACAGACCCGGCTCTCTCCTCCTCTGAGGAGGAGGTGGAGGTCGAGAAGAGTGTGGAGGCACGGTGTACAGACCCAGCTCTCTCCTCCTCTGAGGAGGAGGAGAGTGTGGAGGCACGGTGTACAGACCCAGCTCTCTCCTCCTCGGAGGAGGAATAGGAGGAGGAGAGTGTTGAGGCACGGTGTGATTCAGTGGTTCCCGTTCTCCTCCTGCAGACAGACGCCTACAGACGCTTCCAGCATTCAAGATTAGAAATGTTCAACAAAAAAAAAAGATTACAATGGCTCCATTGTGTGAAGGACAATAGCAGTCTGTGATCAAAGTCTCTCTTGGCTCAGAGGAACATCTGCCACTGATCTCTTTTGTCTGAATGACTCCGTTCTGCCAATGTAGCAGCAGAGCGTTCTGCCTGAGCACGCCGCCGGTGCAGCAGGAGCACCTTGGTCACGCCGTAAGACTTATTTATTGTGGAGATCCACCGTTAGTTCTCCTCAGCTGCAACGGCACGCACAACGACGCCACGCACAACGATTCCACTATAACAGATGGCTTAAGGGCCGTCGGTGACACTAACACTGAACGCCTTCTGCAGGTTCAGTGAAGTCCTGTCTACAAGGACTTAGTCAGGAGAGACCTCACCAGACCTGCACCGGCCTACTGTATGTGGTGGTGAGACCTGAGGGACTGGAGCCTCTGACCTACTGAGGGGACCGGAGCCTCTGACCTACTGAGGGGACCGGAGCCTCTGACCTACTGAGGGGACCGGAGCCTCTGACCTACTGAGGGGACCGGAGCCTCTGACCTACTGAGGGGACCGGAGCCTCTGACCTACTGAGGGGACCGGAGCCTCTGACCTACTGAGGGGACCGGAGCCTCTGACCTACTGAGGGGACCGGAGCCTCTGACCTACTGAGGGGACCGGAGCCTCTGACCTACTGAGGGGACCGGAGCCTCTGACCTGCTGTATATGAGTCTGGGTTGAGATGGAGTCCTTGGGCTCACACACACACACACACACACAAGACAGATAACACACACACCCCCTGGACTCACCGCCTACTGGACTCCCTCCCCCTCCCCGTCCCTCGTTGCAGTACAGTAGTATGCCGGGAGTGATGTGATGCGCCCAGGGCCGACGGACTGCGGGGACGAAGGGGACAGTTGTGGGGGGGCCCAAGGCAGAGGGGGGGCCCATGAAAAAAAATTAAAAAAATTAGTATTTATCGGCGACGTCGATAAATAATTGGGGTATTGACTTTTTTTTTCCCTCGTCACCCTCTTGTTTAGCTTTTTTAAACTTTTCTTATCTAACGTGGGCCGCATGGTTCTTGTTTAACAAGCGCCTGACAGTCTCTCTGTCCTGTCCCCCCACACTGTCTTTTATGTTTCTTGGACGGAATGTAACTGGTAATTTCGTCGCTCTGTAACATGTGCAATGACAATAAAGTACTATCTATCTATATGAGGATGTGTGGATGTGGTGGTAGGAGAGCAGGCTCCTTGCTGCTCTGTTCTGTCTCCATGTTTCAGCCGCTCTCCAGACCCAGTCGCCCCTTCGCTGGCTGAACCCCTGCTGGTTTCAGACCACAGCCTCCCGAACCACAGCGTGTGAGGGACGTGTGTGGTGTTGTGAGAGGAGAGGAAACAAAACGGATGCAGCAGAGCCTCTCCCTCTCTCTTGCACAACAATTAGAGGATTACGGGGTTCTGGTTGTCAACACACTGCTGGCAAAAGGCTCCCATCCTATCTCTGTCATCAGCCTGGAAACATGAAGCCCGCTGCCCAGAATAACTCTGCTAAACCACGGGCTGGGGCATGCTGGGAGCTGCACTCAATTTGTGGATTCACGTTTGTGTGTCCTTGTGGTGTGTTTTGAGCACATGTGTATTGTATCCATGTGTGTCTGTGTGCCTGCAGTGTGCACATGTGTTATGAACGCACGTGGTTTGAGCGCAGCTGTATGTGTTGTCTGTCTGTTGTGTACACGTGTGTGTGTGTGTGTGTGTGTGTGTGTGTGTGTGTGTGTGTGTGTGTGTGTGTGTGTGTGTGTGTGTGTGTGTGTGTGTGTGTGTGTGTGTGTGTGTGTGTGTGTGTGTGTGTGTGTGTGGTTTCTTTCTTCAGCTCTAGAGGACAGCATGTTGACAGAATGTTTTCTCAGGAAAATAAATGAGAAGTGATCGTTGTCTAGTGAAGGTTTCACCTCTGCAGCACGTCCCCATTTTCAAGCGCTCCAAACCAGAACTCAAACCGGTTTACAACCAATTATAAAGTGACCTGTGTGGGCCGGTCAGCCGGGTTTAAACGGAGAGTGGACCTCTCTGAAGGTCAGAGCGTGTTGAGACGGAGACGTCCCCATGCTGTCAGAGATGAACCCCACTCAGGATGGAGCTGGTTAATGAAGCCCCTCTGACCACCGGCCACGCTGGTCTGTAGAAGGCAGAGCCTCAGAAGGCCTTGAGGACCATCAATTAAACAGCATCATCTGAAGAAGAAAGAGAATTACAATGTATATTTGATTTAAAGGAGGGGGACAGACGGACCACCGGAGGAGGAGGACAGACAGACAGACGCTCGTAGGACGGAGATAAGGAGGAACGACCAGAGGAATGGAAGAATAACCACTTCAGTACATGGCTGTACTGCTCTGTTCAACCGGTCATACCCTACAGAAGAGGGCCCTCCCAACACACACACACACACACACACACACACACACACACACACACACACACACTGGGTCAGGGTTGATTCAGGGTTAGATTAAGACTAGTGTTAGTCTTACGTTTACACATTCATTTTTCTAAGGCCATGCGTCTTCAACTCCGTAACAAGAACAAACGTTGCGCGTTAAGACGGGATGTGTGGGTCTGATCAGCGCAGAGGGCCTGAGGGCATGAGCACGCTGTCTCCTTCAAAGAGCTTCTCCTCCTCCCCCCGGGTAGGAAACAGCTGGAGGCCGTCAGCCGCTGGCAGACTGGCAGCACGGATATTAGACTATTATTATGCATTATCATTCAGATACAAACGCTGTAAACTCTGCACGCTATTAACCCCTACCTCTGTTGTTACCCCCTACCTCTCTGTTGCTACCCCTAACTCTCTGTTGTTTCCCCGAGGTGCTGAACTCCCTCCTGAACTCCTCCTCCCCGAGGAGCTGAACTCTCTCCTGAACTCCCTCCTCCCCGAGGAGCTGAACTCCTCCGGGTGGTCGCTCCTCTGGTTCCCGCTGATCGGTCCTCTGTTCTTTGCTGGAGGACACGTGTGATGATGGATAAGAGAGGACCAGCGTGTCCTCATCACTGATCCCGGTCTGTCACCCCGGGCGGGTCACGGCGGTTCAGGGCTGTTCAGGGCGGTTCAGGGCGGTTCTTACCTCCTGACACAGAGAGAGAGGCTGCTCATTAGCTCTCATTAATGACCTATTTTAATCTGGGTTTAATGAAATATCTGGGCGGGATGATGAGGCTAAACGGCTGAGTATAAAGGATCATTATTATGGGATGGAGGCGGTGACTCTGGGGAAGAAGACAATAAGAGGTTTAATTCACACTGATGGTTTTTGGTTTATATTTGAATTAAAGCTTGAAGTCAAGGAGAGTCCAGCTCCAGGCAGCTTTATTTTAGACGTCAGAAACACACAAACTGAAAGAATTTCCTCTATCAGACTGGGATTGACACGTTCTCTAATCCAATCATAATGGTTAATAGAATAAGACCCTCCTTCATTCGCTTAATTAATTAAGTAGACTTTAGGTTCACTTACTCAGCGGATTTTAGATAACTGATGAATATCTTTTAATGTTCTACAATATTTTGTTAAAATGTAAAAATGTATTCGGGCAATGCCTACCGAATCTGTTCAAAATTATTTGACACCAATGTCAATAAAAGCTCTGGCGGGCAATTTATTCTAGAAGCATCTGTCATATTCTGACATTCTCTTTACATCCGGAAAATCAATTATTAAAGTAAACGCTAGATGACAAAAAATTAATAATCCGGTGCCTGTCTGTCTATCTGCCTATCTGTCTGACTGTCTGCCTGTCTGTCTGACTGTCTGCCTGTCTATCTGTCTGTCTACCGTGCACTCACTGCGCATGAGAGGAGTTTTCCACACGCAGACTAATGCTAGCGAGCTAGTCAAGTTTTTGGGGCATGGCTTTGAGGTGGGCCTGAATGAACCAAACACATCTAAACAAATCTACACACACACATACCCACACACGGACACAGAGATACACACACACACACACACACACACACACACACACACACACACACACACACACACACACACACACACACACACACACACACACACACACACACACACACACACACACAAACACACACACACACACTTCTCTCAGCAGGTTTCCAGATTCCATTAGTAGCAGAAGAAGAAAAAAACGTTTTCACAGCCGGACAAACCAAAGCATTTGTTCTTCTTTCAGTAACGCCTTTATTAAATTAGTGCAAAAGACAGACATGTCATTTTCTTCCCATATTCGGGTCGACCACAGAAACCCACTCTCTGTTTCCTCAGAGCACCAGAGAAACAGCAACACGATCACAACAAAGGCGTCCATTTCATGTCCTGTACAGTGTCCTGTGACTCAACATGGAGGCTGACAAGTGGGGTGAAAGGTCAAAGGTTAGAAAACCAGAACTCCAGGCTGTGTAGGAACTGGCTCACTTGGGCCCGACATCGTGCACTACTTAATACCCACAAATAAGTGCAAACCTGATGCACATTTCAGCACTATCTCCCATGATGCATAGCGCTTTCATACCCCGTAATGCGGCGGTCACAGCCTGTGTTCCTACCACAGAGCCTGGCTTCTGGAGCTCATGAGGGTGTGGATCCCCGTACCCCTGTACAGTGAGCAGTTTTCCCTGTACAGTGTCCACCGTACAGGGAGAACCCACCCTCAGCCAATTCCAACACAGCCCAGGACCGAGGCGCCAAGATTCACATATTCTGAAGGGACGCACATTCAAAAGAGTTAACACATCGACAGCATTAGAAAACACTGCACTAGGATCCACAAACTCCCTGCAAAACAAACAAGGCCCGATAGTCTTCTCTTTACTTTACTTTTTACTTTTTATATATTTATTCAGAAGGCTGGATCCTGCAATCAAAGTACATAAATTAATCCATACAGTATCTCTTTAAAATGGTCAAAAATAAAATATTTATTCAATGTCGTTTTCTTTTGGGTTCACGTCATAACTATAAAGATACGGTTTAATCCACTCCATGACAACTCAAAAACAGAAGTAAAGTAAGAGAAGCAAACAAGTTTACAGAAATCTTTTTTTATCTTTTCTGAGATTCAAGAGACCGCTAAAGACCACAAGAGACCTGGAGCCCAGCAGAGACCTGGGGACCACTAGAGACCACTAGAGACCGCTAGAGACCGCTAGAGACCACCAGAGACCACTAGAGACAACCAGAGACCACCAGAGACCCCTAGAGACCCCTAAAGACCACCAGAGACCACTAGAGACCACTAGAGACCACCAGAGACCACCAGAGACCACTAGAGACCACTAGAGACCGCTTGAGACCTGGAGACCACTAGAGACCACTAGAGACCGCTAGAGACCGCTTGAGACCTGGAGACCACTAGAGACCCCTAGAGACCGCTTGAGACCTAGAGACCACTAGAGACCACTAGAGACCGCTAGAGACCGCTTGAGACCTGGAGACCACTAGAGACCACTAGAGACCGCTTGAGACCTGGAGACCACTAGAGACCACTAGAGACCAAAAGAGACCTGGAGACCAATAGAGACCACTAGAGACCATTAGAGACCACTAGAGACCACTAGAGACCCCCCTAGAGAACTAGAGACTACTAGAGACCACTAGAGACCTGGAGACCACTAGAGACCCCCTATGTTCTGATCTCCTGTAGAGTCCTGCTGGTGCCCCCCAGACATCCAGATCCCACAGCTCCTCCCCCCCCCCCCCCCCCCAACGAGGAGGGGGGAGGGTGGAGGGGGATGAAGGAACCTACATCACCTAATGCTGGGGGGGGGGGGGGGGGGGGGGGGGGGGGTTGTGGATCAGGATTCAGCTCTCCTTCTCCTGCTCCTGTAAACCTAGTTCCTGGGGGGGGGGGGCTCCTTTAAGCCTGGTTCCTGGGAGCGGGGGTGGGGGGGGGGGGGGCAGCTTGGCAGAAGAAGAGATGGAGAATCTACAGACCTGCAGCGGAGGAGAGAGAGAGAGAGAGAGAGAGAGAGAGAGAGAGAGAGAGAGAGGCAGAGAGAGAAAGAGAGGACGTCAGAAGGTTACCTCTGAGACTGATCGATGGGGATCAATCACAGCGAACAAGTGAAAGGTGACGACCAGGACGCTCACTCTAGACGGAGTAACAATGTACAATTCTCTGCTCTTTCCTACATTATCAATTGTTAATGTCATGTTGATAAAAAATGTATGTTAACGGGTCTCTGTTGAATTGTCTCACCCCCCACAACATTTAGGCATTAGTTAATTGCATAAGTCTTTGCATGCAAAATGGTTGAACAAGTTGTTATATATGTCAAGCATATTTCTATACATTTCCATTGGACTATTTTCAAAATCTGTCCTGAATTGGTAAATTGCTCCCAGGTGAATCTTGACTTTCTCTAATGAAGGGATATGTGAGAAGCGTTGGATCAACCAACGATCAACCAGTTTACTGAAATAGCTCAAAGGTGCATCTCATGAACTTTCAACTGGCAAGTATATATTTATAGCACAACACAATGTTAGAATGTCTGACAATAGAAGGACAATGAATTGGATGGGGTTAAAGTCAGAGACGAAGAAGAAGAGGAAGAGGAGTGAGGCTGCTTGGCGGAGGAGTTGGGAAGCAAAAAAGAGGAAGAGGCAGGAGAGGCCAAGGACATATGAGCGTTCCTAATTAGATAAGAGACACACTTGTAGACCACATTCTCAATCATGGGCTTACAATGGCCAAGGCTGGTCGAAGTGTGCAGCCAATTGTTGTAAGAACAACTGTGTCCTCAATCATTCCGATTTTTTTGTCAACAGAACAGGTATGTAATCTAACAACAAGCACTCTACTGCATAATTTCTGTAATGCTTCCGAGAATATTACAGTATTCCGCTTGCATTTTACAATAGACAGTAAGTATACTTTACACAGTGACATTTTATCTTAGAAAATGTTGTGTTTTGCATCACTATATTTTTTCCACATAGGACTGCAAGACAACTCCACAGGGGTGGCTGGGCTCCTTTCCACACCTGAACAGGAGGAGGCTTTTTGCACCATGGTTGTAGAAAACACTGCCATAAGACTAAGGGAAAGAGTGCCATTTTAGAGGACAACAATATCTTTTAAAACATCCTAACAGACAGCATCTCAACCATTTACAGGGTGCGGAAAAGACACCAAATTAAAGTAATATGAAGCAGCTCTACAATGTTCCATTTGAAAGAAATGGTGAAAGAGTGAAGGAGCTGCGCTACCAGCATGTACAGGTAAAGCATGTATGAGCATGCAGTAACTGTACCTCACAGTAAACAGTAACATCGTATGGTGATATACAGTACAGTAAGTACAGTCCTTTACACATTTTCTATGGATTTAGAAAATAAGATGCAATATGTGCTGTATACGTTTGATATAACTGTATCTCGTCCAAAATGAAAATGCATGTAATTCATAAAACTCATTTTGTGTCTTCTGGATATAATGTATAATGGAACGGCAAGTGAACTACCGCACCACTTCATCTACATAGATGAGGCTGGCTTCAACCTAATGAAACACTGAAGGCATGGTTGAAATATCTTCGGCCACAGAGGTACAGTTGATGTGCCAGGCCAATGGGGCAGGAACATAAGTATAGGTGCAGCTATCTCTCAGAATGGTGTGCTAACTCATATGCCAGTTATTGGGCCATATAATATAGAGCGTCTTGTCACCTTTTCAATCTCCCACATACAATTTCTAAGTGTGTTACTTTTGTAAATTACAATAATTGTCTTCAATTCTTTAGCCATAGAACATCACTTCAGAGTACACTATCATTTTGAAAACATGACTATGCAATTTGACTGTCTTATCCGTACACAAAATGACCGAAGGAATTGTCATTCTGATGGCCCTGACATGTTCATTCACACAGATATTTACTTTTCAGAGATGAACTAAGGATTTGAGCAAGAGACTGGCTTTTGCAGATAATCCATGGTGTTTTGCTTTTTGTAGAAATTGTTTTTTTAAATGTCGAGGATGATTCGAGAAATGTACCAAAGCGACTGAGAAAAACTGTAAAATATAGATATAGGAAATACAAGCTGAGCACTTCACCCAACGAGCGCGCGTGTGTGTGCGTGCGTGCGTGCGTGCGTGCGTGCGTGCGTGCGTGCGTGCGTGCGTGCGTGCGGTGAGGGGATCAGACCCTTGGGCGGAGAAGTCAGTACTCTGGACATGGAAACACAAAACTTACTGCAATCAATTCACCACTGCAGCCCCCACACAAAAACGCACGCACACACACACACACACACACACACATACACAAACACACACACACACACACACACACACAACCCAGAGAGGAACAGCTAGAGATATAGTAGGTGGAGAGTGGATGAGAGAGGTTAAAGAGAGGAGAGAGCATTAGACGGCGAGAGGAGGAGGGGAGAGAGAGAGATGGGTAGGGTGGCGTAAACTCTAATCTAATAAAGGTTTGTGTTCATAAGGATTATTGTGAGCGTATATTCATTGTGTGGTTGTTTAGTGAACAGAGAGCTGGGAGCCGTTGGAGAGCGACAGCGTGGGCTGAGAACCAAAGCGCTGAACAGATCAAAGCACCGCTCTCTGTAGCCCTCTCTGCTCTCATGGAAACCGAGCGGAGGAAGGCTCAGTTTAGCCTCCGCTTGAAGAGCGTGGGGGGGGGGGGGGGGGGGGGGGGGTACTCAACAGGAGCTAAACGGATGAAACCTCCTCCCAGACCCCGAGAGGACCCCCTCTACCCTGAAGGTCTGCAGGTTTGGTCTGAAAGCCTGGACCCACAGTGGACCACAGAAACCTGCTGAGAACTACAAGTATCACAGCTAGAACTACAAGTACAACAGCTAGAGCTACAAGTATCACAACTATAACTATAAGTACAACAACAGCTAGAGCTTCAAGTACCACAGCTAGAACTACAAAGATCACAGCTAGAACAACAAGTACAACAGCTAGAGCTACAAGTACCACAGCTAAAACTACAAAGATAACAGCTAGAGCTACAAGTACCACAGCTAGAACAACAAGTACCACCGCTAGAGCTACAAGAACCACAGCTAGAACTACAAGTACCACAGCCAGAACTACAAGTACCACAGCTAGAACTACAAAGACCACAGAAAAACTGTTAACTATAGCAATAGGTAATACAAGCTGAGCACTTCCCCCAGAGGATGAGTGTCTGTCAGCCATGAAAGCCCCCATAGGAGGGAATACACACA
>NC_044056.1:12884663-12892163 GCF_902167405.1 Gadus morhua | reverse complement strand
CCGACTTCAGCCGAAGGTTAAGGACACAACACAAGGAGGAGAGCAGGAGGTCTGAGGGTCTCAGGAGGTCTGAGTGGGTCCCAGGGAGTCTGAGGGGTCTGATGGGGAGTGAGGGGGTCCTAGGGGGAATGAGAGGGTCCTAGGGGGTCCCTGGGTTACATAGGGTTATATATATTTATCACACAGCTCTTCTCAATATCATAGAACGCTGTTGCTAAGCATATAATGACCGCTGTAAAGGAAAGTGTTTCTTTGCATGTGATCTGGTAACATCAACCCCAGCGTATCCGGTTGCTAAGCAACCTTTGGCAGACTATTCCTCTGCTGACCAACACTAAGGATGGTTATTGTAAAAAGACCCACCCTGTGATCTTATTTTTCCGTTTTGGCAAGCTGCCTTGTAATAAGCGGAATAATGTATAGAAGGCGAAGCAAGACACCTCCGCGTCGTGTTGGTGTCCTGTTTGCCCTGTCGGGGATAATGACCAGGGAAAATGACCGGCGTTGTATACATTATCCCTTACATATATGCATATATATATATATATATATATTTATGTTCTGACTCGTTATTTTGAGGTTTGCTTTATCTTGTCAGACAGGAAGTGACCCGGGGTCAGATCTGAACTTTCTCTACGGACGATAAGAAATGAAAACAATCTTTTTCAACCGTTTCTTAACATATTGCATGTTCACATCGGATATTAATAAGAACTGCGTATTCTTCTACATCTCATAATGTTGTTTTAGATCAACTCCCGCTGGCCATTATTACAATCTATAAATACTAATACAGCGGTCTCGATAAGGAACCACACTAATTGGAATTGGATTTCTGTCACCATGAAAAACCTCACAGCCCTTTTCTAACCTCGTCTGGGAATAGTGACCACGGTTCTTGGAGGTTTTCTGGGATGGAAGGGTCTACTGGAATGTATTGAGAACAGAAGCACTAAACCTCCTCCTCCTCCATCCCAGTCATCTCCCTCCTCCTCCTCCCCCTCCTCCTCCTGCTCATCCTCCTCCTCCTCCCCCTCCTCCTCCCAACCTCCCCTTCCCCCTCCTCCTCCTCCCCCCCCCTCAAACTCCTGCTCCTCCTCCCACCCTCCCCTTCTTCTTCCTCCTCCCCCCTCCTCCTCCTCTCCCCCCTCCTCCTCCTCCCCCTTCCTCCTCCTCCCCCTCCCTTCTCCTCCTCCCCTCCCCCTCCTCCCTCTCCTCCTCCTTCCCCTCCCCCTCCTCCTCCTCCCCCCCTCCTCCCCCTCCTCCTCCCCCCCTCCCCCTCCTCCTCCCCCCCTCCTCCTCCTCCTCCTCCTCCTGCTCCTCCCCCCCTCCTCCTCCTCCCCCCCCTCCTCCTCCTCCTGCTCCTCCCCCCCTCCCCCTCCTCCTCCCCCCCTCCTCCTCCTCCTCCTCCTCCTCCTCCTCCCCCTCCTCCCCTCTCCTCCTCCTCCCCCTCCCTTCTCCTCCTCCCCTCTCCTCCTCCTCCCCCTCCCTTCTCCTCCTCCCCTCCCCCTCCCTTCTCCTCCCCTCCTCCCCCTCCTCCTCCCCCCCTCCTCCTCCTCCTCCTCCTCCCCCCCCTCCTCCTCCTCCTGCTCCTCCCCCCCTCCTCCTCCTCCTCCTCCTCCCCTCCTCCTCCTCCCCCCCCTCCTCCTCCTCCTCCTCCTCCTCCCCCTCCTCCCCTCTCCTCCTCCTCCCCCTCCTCACCTGATGCTCTGCCTCTGCAGGAGGTCGGGGTCTGTGGCGGTGAGAGAGGCCACCAGGCTGCCCACCGGGAGGTCCTCCATGCGTGAGACCATCAGGGGGTCCGGGGAGAAGCGCGGGCCCTCGTTGACGTCCAGCAGGGCCACCTGCACGGTTGCGGTGGAGCTGGAGCCGGAGGGGCCCCCGCCCTGCAGCGGCTCCTCGTTCTGCACCCACACCAGCAGGGAGTGGAAGGCTGAGGCCTCGTAGTCTAGAGGCTAGGGGGGGGGGGAGAGAGGGAGAGGGAGAGAGAGAGAGAGAGAGAGAGAGAGAGAGAGAGAGAGAGAGAGAGAGAGAGAGAGAGAGAGTCAGGGCGATGGGGAGGAGGCCCGGTTTAACCTTCCG
Organism: Gadus morhua; assembly: GCF_902167405.1. Lineage (NCBI taxonomy): Eukaryota > Metazoa > Chordata > Actinopteri > Gadiformes > Gadidae > Gadus > Gadus morhua. The sequence goes on along the minus strand of NC_044056.1, from coordinate 12,890,081 downwards.
CTGCCCTGTCAGGACGCCTGGTTACCTTGACGACGGCCAGCATCCCCTCGTTGTTGTCCGGGTTGGTGCTGATGCTGAAACTCTGCCGGGGGTCTCCGCTGACGATGGAGTACACCGCCCTCCACCCCCCCGTGGCCGGGTCGTCACGGTCGTCCACCGTCAGGTTCACCACCACCCCGACGGAGCCCTCCTCCAGCTGGGCCTCGAACTGGGGGGGGGGGGGGGGGGGGGGACGGAGGAGAGGAGGAGAGGGTGGAGGAGGGGGAGAGGGGGGAGGAGGAGAGGTGGATTAGAGGGAGGAGGGGGAGGAGAGGGGGGAGGAGGGGGAGAGGGGGGAGGAGGAGAGGTGGATGAGAGGGAGGAGGGGGAGGAGAGGGGGGAGGAGGGGGAGGGGAAGAGGATGAGGAGGAGGGGGAGGAAGAAAGAGGAGTAGTTAATGTCGTTAAAGAAGGAATAAAGAAAAGGAGCATTGAGGAGGAGTACTCGTTCACGACGTGACGAGTAAAGAAAGGAAACATCTGAAGGTCAATAGAAATGGAAGACAAATTTAAAAAAAGCAATTTAGAGCGTAGATTCAGAGGAGCGCCGTCCTCCACCTTCAGGAGGAGAGCCCAGAGTTCGGAGAATGTGAAGGAGAATGTTGAGAGGAACCTGGAATGTTCCTGAACAATACACCTGGGGCCGGTTGCACCAACTGGGCGCAACTAAGCCTGGTCGTAACTGCTAAGTAGGTCTTAGTTACGACCTGGCGTTAGAATGGAACTAACGCCGGTTGCACCAAAGGGACTTACGCCTGGTCTTAACTGCGCCCGGTCTTAGCCATGCGCGGCCATGTGAATGTTCCATGGTATGCGCATATCACCGCGTTGCTAGGATACCTCGTGACAACAGCTAATTCATTCGTTCACTCATTGTCATTCATCAATTGTGTTAATGCCTAACAATAAAACACTGCAAACTGATATAATTAAAATATGTATTTGTAATGTCTGGTTTAGACGGGAATGGTTCTGTAGGAGAGATTTGTTTAATGTGTCGGCCTATATAAAACATATAAACATAGTTAAAACAACATTCACAACTGATTATAAGTTGAGAACGGACTAATCGGCCAGCGATATCTTCCCGACAGGCAGTCGATCTGTGAACACTGATCATATCGCCGGCTGTGCTTTGAAATGCAGATTAGCGAAGCGTTGCAAGGATGGTGGTAAAGCTGCATTGGATTGGCTGTAATTGCTATAGAAACAGCCTGGAATTTCAACTCTACGCCTGCCCCTGACCAGGCGTAGGATTTACGCCTGGTCTTAGTGAAAAGAACCGTAAGCCCAGTTGGTGCAACCGGCGTAACGGTTAGGTTGGACTTAGAACGCCAAGTTACGACCAGGCGTAGTTACGACCAGGCTTACGCCCAGTTGGTGCAACCGGCCCCTGGACTGGCAGTACGAAGGCCTTCAGCTCAGATTGGACTAACACTCCGGGGGGCAGTGGGAGGTTGGTTCTTATCTGGATATTGTGTTCTGATCCCATGAGGCCGGTGGTACCAACTGAACCGGATCCTCAGAGGTCCCTAAGGGTTCCTCTGGCATCAGAACCAGAGACCTCCTGCTGGTCTCCTCAAAATGCTCTGAGAATCTGGAGACGAGGAGTCGGAATAACGAAGAGAACCCAGCTCTGGATCAGGTCCAGCGCCCTCCTTCCCCCCCAGGCACCTCCTCTGCTCCTCCAGGAGACCAGACAGGAAGAGGAGAACATTTTTCCTCCTCCTCTGCTCCTCCCAGGATGACTTGGAGGCAGAATAGAAAAAGTAAAAACCAACAAGAGTGGAGAGGAGATAATAATCACAGCATGGCTATGACACACACACACACACACACACACACACACACACACACACACACACACACACACACACACACACACACACACACACACACACACACACACACACACACACACACACACACACACACACAATATCTTCCATCTCCACAATACAGCTCATCTCTTCCTCTCTTGTCTGCTTCTTACAGTTCGCTCTCCTTGTCCCCAACGACACTTCAATCAGATCTATATCAGCGCAATGTTCAGCAGGAAATCTCTCTCCCTGTCTCTCTTTCTCTCTTCCCGTCTCTCTCTCTCTCTCTCTCTCTCTCTCTCTCTCTCTCTCTCTCTCTCTCTCTCTCTCTCTCTCTCTCTCTCTCTCTCTCTCTCTCTCTCTCTTCCCGTCTCTCTCTCTCTCTCTCTCTCTCTCTCTCTCTCTCTCTCTCTCTCTCTCTCTCTCTCTCTCTCTCTCTCTTTCTCTCTTCCCGTCTCTCTCTCTCTCTCTCTCTCTCTCTCTCTCTCTCTCTCTCTCTCTCTCTCTCTCTCTCTCTCTCTCTCTCTCTCTCTCGATCTCTCTCTCTTCCCCCCCTCTCTCTCTCTCCCCCTCCCTCCCTCCCTCCCTCCCTGTCAATGAATGTCTCTCTGTATGTCTCTCTCTCTCTCTCTCCAACTCTCTCCCCCTTTCTCTCTCGCTCTCTCATTGTCTGGGGAACTCTCGCTCAGCCCTTAACAGACAGGATGGCTTTGGCAATTGTGTGTGTATTAGAAAGAAGCTTTGTATGTGTGTTTTTGTGTGTGTGTGTGTCTGTGTCTGTGTGTGTGTGTGTGTCTGTGTTTGTGCTTTTTTGTACGTGCATGTCTGTGTGTGTGTGTGTGTGTGTGTGTGTGTGTGTGTGTGTGTGTGTGTGTGTGTGTGTGTGTGTGTGTGTGTGTGTGTGTGTGTGTGTGTGTGTGTGCGCGTGCATGCGTGTGTGTCAGGACCATTACAGTATCAGAGACTGCTGGGTAATCTGGGAGACACAGAGTCGTGTGTCTCTCTGTGATTCAGCCTGCTGGGTCTGCCCACAGTGGCTTCTCCTCTCCCTGCTCCTACACCTCCTACTCCTCTCGCTCTCCTCCTCTAATCCCTCCCTCTGTGGTGTTCTTTCTAAAACTCTTGCTTCATCCATCTGGAAAACCAGACCGGAAACCAGGTCCAGCCCGGGGCCACGCCCGTCAGGAGAGGGGAGAGGGGAACGGAGGAGGGGGGAGGAGGAGGAGGATGGAGGAGGAGAGGTGGAGAGATGGATGAGAAGAGGAGGGGAGGAGGGGAGGGGAGATGGAGGAGGGGAGGGGAGATGGAGGAGGGGAGGGGAGATGGAAGAGGGGAGGAGGGGGGGAGGAGAGGAGGGGAGATGGAGGAGGAGAGGACCTCGCTCGGCTGAGCAGGGAGCCGTGTGGTTTGGCCGCTCCGCTGGGCAGAGCTCTGACTGCTGTCTGCTCTAATCGGAGGGGGGACTGAACCACGCGGGGTTTAAATGTTTAACCACCGATGCCGGTCGAGTGGAGAGCCTCCGATTTCTGTCTCTCGAAAGATTTACCCACACTTCTGAGATCAAGTAAACGCACACACACACACACACACACATATACACACAGATACACACACATACCCACTCCTGCAGGTAAAGCAGGATTCATTCAGATGCAGGTGAATGAAGCTGCAGATGAGGCTTTTAAAGTTATTCTACGTTCTTTCAATGAACATTTTCTCAGCTACCCTACTAGGCTCTCTCTCCCGCTCTCGCTCTCTCTGTGAAAATGGAGGGAGAGAGAGCGAGAGAACAAGAGAGTGAGAGCGAGAGAGCGAGAGAGCGAGAGAGCGAGAGCGAGAGAGCGAGAGAGCGAGAGCGAGCGAGAGAGAGCGAGAGAGAGAGTCGTTCCACATGAAAGCCGTCCTGAATTGAGTCGGAAGGAAGATAAAATAGCTTTACTATCGAAAAACTCAAGAATGTCAGATTAAACACACTGAAACACACTGGCGCAAACACACACAGGCACATTCACATCTTCAGAAATACACGCACACAAACGCACTCATTGACATCCTCAAATATCCACACAATTTTGCAAGTGGAATAGAAAATATGTTTAATATGTGAGATTAAAGAGTACTGATGTGTGCTCATCTTGCTCAGTGGTCAGACAATAAGCAGATCTTATTATTAATTTGAGAAAGAATAAACATGATCATCATACAATATCATTATTTCAGTAAATACAATTTTTACACACGCACACACACCGGGCAAGCACACTCACCGGGCATGCGCACAGACCAGGCACGCACACACACCAGGCACGCACACACACCAGGCACGCAAGCACACACGCGCACATACGCATTATCAAACACACCAAATTGCTGTGAGAGATGAGAACATCTGATACAACCTACCCCAATGCATCATGGGTAACACCAGGCACGCACACACACCAGAAACGCGCACCACATAGCACCACCAACACCGATAGGTTCTTACTCAGCCACACTTTGACAGAGCGATGAGTTGGGTGTATCGAACAAATCATCTCGAAATATGAAATCCTAGTATTGCCCAGACCTTGCGATCCTCTGGATTGTTCCAGTGTTTTAAACGTTTCTGAAGGCGAGATGGACACTGGGAGGAGAGAGGAGTCTGCTGCTTCAGGGCCGGATTCAGAGATTCAGTCAAAGCCACAATCGTTGTGGGCTTCCTTGGAGACTGATAAATCTTTAACACACATCTCCCAGCCCCGCGCTCTGCCCCCAGCCTCCCTCCACATGGAGGAGGCTGGCAGCCCCCCGATGTACCTAATCTGGAATTAGTCTCTCTCTCTCTCTCTCTCTCTCTCTCTCTCTCTCTCTCTCTCTCTCTCTCTCTCTCTCTCTCTCTCTCTCTCTCTCTCTCTCTCTCTCTCTCTCTCTCTCTCTCTCTCTCTCTCTCTCTCTCTCTCTCTCTCTCTCTCTCTCTCTCTCTCTCTCTCTCTCTCTCTCTCTCTGGATATATATGGACACCAGTGAGAGATACAGCTAGAGACATGAGGGTATCTATCTCGCTGAAGGGCGCGGTTTTGCATCAGATTTGATGCCGTTTAGTTCCTTCATGGGTTCTTCAAGGGAACAGGTTCTCAATCAACGCACATCAACACACACACACACACACGTTACCGCAAATACCCCCAGACACACAAGTTACCGCACACACACACATTGTCGGACACACACACACACACGCGCATAATCACACACACACACACACACACACACACACACACACACACACACACACATACACACACACGCATAAACACACACTAAAGTGCTGTGAGAGATGACAACATTTGATACACCCTACCCCAATGCATCATGGGTAATGACGGGCTGATGCGTGTCAGACCTTGACGACGTCTGTCAAAGATTCCATTAAGAAACACGACGCATGCAGGACCACCGAGGTCACTTCCTGTGTTCTGACAGTTCTTTTTTTTATTTCCCATCAGCCCCAGAACAGAAAACGGACAGGGAGTCACGGAGTAGAAAAGAGAGCAGAAGATAGACTAGGAGAGACAAGG
>NC_044056.1:12874663-12879663 GCF_902167405.1 Gadus morhua | reverse complement strand
CTAGCGGCCTAGATAACTGCTTGCTAATAGCTAGCTACAGCTAATAGCTAGTTATTAGCAGCCTGGATAATCACTTTTTAATAGCTAGCCGTTAGCGGCCTGGATAACTGCTTGCTAATAGCTAGCCTAGCTACCTTGTAGTTGCAAGGTAGCTCCCCCCCCCCCCCCCCCCCCCACTGTGTCCCTGGTTCTGCCATGGAGGATTTTTAATCTCCTTCTTTGTTTGGCTGAAAAGATTTATCAGCTATTGATTCTGCAATCATTTTCTCTCTGGATTTTTGTTTTCAGGATTTGCATATTTTAAGATTAACAACAATAGAGCTATTCCTCATAAAGAGAATGTAAAATAAATGCACAGTTGGACTACAAATGTCCAGCTGGGTAAATGGAATATTCCTCTTTGTTCAGTCGGACGAAATAATGAGTTCTCTCCATCTCTCAGAACCCCCAGTACACACCTCCTCTACACTCATCCACTACACACCTCAACTACACACCTCCAATACACAACTCCACCACACATATCCACTACACACCTCCACTAACACACACCTCCACTACACACTTCCACTAACACACACCTCCACTACACACTAACACACACCTCCACTACACACTTCCACTAACACACCCCTCCACTAACACACATCTCCACTACACACTAACACACACCTCCACTACACACTTCCACTAACACACACCTCCACTACACACCTCCACTACACACCCCTCCTCTAACACACCTCTCCTCCCCCGCTCCCCCCGGTCCCTCGTCCCCCCTCTCCCCCCCACTCCTCCCCCTCTCCTCCCCCTCCCTCCCAATGTGTGTGAGAGGGTCTGTGGTGGTTACTGAAGCTGCTGGTTGTACTGGTTTGACTGGTGCTGCGGCCTCCACTTCATAACAGATGAACGGCCGCTTTATTGGTTAGTTGTAATGGAATCATATCAGAGTCCTGGGAGCCGGGATTAGCATATAAATGACAATAACAACAGCGTGTGTGTGTATGTGTGTGTGTGCGTGTGTGTGCCTGTAGGTGTGCGTGCCTGTAGGTGTGCGTGTGTGTGTAGCTGTAAGTGTGTGTGTGTATGTGTGTGTGTGTGTGTGTATGTGTGTGTCTGGCGACCTGATAGAGTAAATATCTGTGCGTCTGCTTTGTGTTGTCAGACGCTAATTGAAAGCAGAGTGTGTAGATGTCGCCGTTCCGTTACACCAGGGGCCCAGATTGGCCCCGAGGTGTTCCTCACAACATCGTTTTGAGAGCCGGGGGCGGGGGGGGGGGCTGCAGCCGGGGTCAGGGGTTGGGGGTCGTGGTGGCAGGGGGCGGGGGGGGATGTTCGCTCCACCAATCCAGTCCTGAGTGGAGCCACCAGGGCCCTGCATTGATTGGCTATCCTACATGGTGATAGCGGATGTTACTGTGTGTGTGTGTGTTGTTGTGACTTTGTGTATGTGCGGGTGGGTAGGTGTGTGTGTGTGTCTGTGTGTTTGAGTGTGAGAATATATGTGTGTGTGTGTGTGTGTGTGTGTGTGTGTGTGTGTGTGTGTGTGTGTGTGTGTGTGTGTGTGTGTGTGTGTGTGTGTGTGTGTGTGTGTGTGTGTGTGTGTGTGTGTGTGTTTGTATTTGTATCAGTGTGTTTCAGTGTGAGTGTGTGTCCCCTCTATTCAGATGGGGGTGATCAGTAGTGTGTGTGTGTCCTTCTCTGAGGGACCGAGGTATAGGAGTATAAACAGCCTGTCAATCATTCAGAGGTCGGTTAAATGGACTGATCCAAGGCATCAGAGTGAGTGATGGAGTTAGAGCAGCAGTAAGACACCGAGAGACAGACAGGTGAGAGACAGACAGGTGAAAGATAGACAGCAATAAGACACAGAGAGACAGACAGCAGTATGACTCACAACCAGAGACAAACAGCAATAACACACAGAGACAGACAGCAATATGACATCGAGAGACAGACAGCTGAGAGACAGACCGCTGTGAGACAGACAGCTGGCAGACAGACAGCTGAGAGACAGAGAGCTGAGAGACAGATAGCTCAGAGTATAAATGTGCGTATCAGTGGAGGGTTGTACGCTTCAGAGACGACACCAGAGGGAAAATCAACCTGATTCCGATGTGACAAAATTGATTTTCCAATCTTGTGCCGCCTGCCTCCGTCCCAGGGGAGATGAGGTGTCTATCTAAAGAGACTTAAAGCACAACTCTGTTTGACTTTAAAGGCTGAAGGAGATTCTGAAATTCCCTCTCTCCTCGGTCTCTCCCTCTCTCTCCCCCTTCTCTTCCTCTCTTTCACTCTCTTCCGTTCACTCTCTGGCTCTCTCTCTCTCCCCCCAGCTCTTTCTACCTTTCGTTCTCTCCCTCCCTCCCTTTCTCCCTCCCTTTCTCCCTCTTATTCTCTCCATCAATTCTGATTTATTTTTCTGTCTCTGCATAGAACTATCTCAAAGTGTGCGTCGGTGTGTGTGTTTGTATCTGATATAAGTGGGTGTTTGTGGGTGTGTACGTGAGTGTGTGTGTGGGTTATTTTATTCATGAAAAACAAACAGGCAAACAAATCTAAAAACTAGTTTTAGTTTTGTGTGTGTGTGAGACTGTGTTGCAACGCTTGCATACGGGCATGTGTGTGTTAGCGTGTGTGTGTGTGTGTGTGTGTGTGTGTGTGTGTGTGTGTGTGTGTGTGTGTGTGTGTGTGTGTGTGTGTGTGCGTCCATTATTTTGCACTAGTTTGTTTATGTTTGTGTCTGCACAAGTGAATGTGTGTGTTTGTGAGTGTATGTGTGTGTGATATGTGTGTGTGTTGTATCTGTGTGCGCGCGCGCGTGTGTGTGTGTGTGTGTGCTTCACACTCTGATGAAGTGGACCCTGGGACTGACTATCTAACATGAGTGTCCATCGGCCCTTGAGCAGTGCTTTAACAGTGTGCAGTTAAGGACCAGAGGTAGGGGTTTCTGCATCACCACCACATCGGTACGGGGCGCCAGAGACCGATGTTATGTTGTTCCCCAGATGTGGAACAACATAACCTCCACTTCGCTGTACGAGCGGAGCGTCACGGCTCCTGGGATCAGAGGCTGTCACAGGCTGTTTTCTCCTGGTTTCATCATCAGGAGGATCAGAAACCAACCCCCCCCCCCGCTCAGAACAGGAGAGCAGGCACAACAGAAGACCCCTCCTCTAACATGTTATTTTCAAACGCACCAGAGGTGGAAAAGATATGGAGAAGAAGACGAGGAGAGACGGCCGGGTGTGAGAGAGAGAGAGAGAGAGAGAGAGAGAGAGAGAGAGAGAGAGAGAGAGAGAGAGAGAGAGAGAGAGAGAGAGAGAGAGAGAGAGAGAGAGAGAGAGAGAGAGAGAGAGAGAGAGAGAGAGAGAGAGAGAGAGCAGTGAGCTCAGAGAGCCGGTCCTACGAGGTCTTCTGCCCCGCCACCAACCAATCAGCAGGCGGCTGAGGTAGCAGAGAGATGTCTCATGACGAATCATCCAGATACAGATGTACACGCATGCACACACACACACACACACACACACACACACACATGATAGATATAGAGCAGATAGAGTCTCTAGGCTGCAGTATAGAACCATAGTATGATAGATATAGAGCAGATAGAGTCTCTAGGCTGTAGTATAGAACATACAGTATGATAGATATAGAGCAGATAGAGTCTCTAGGCTGTAGTATAGAACATACAGTATGATAGATATAGAGCAGATAGAGTCTCTAGGCTGTAGTATAGAACATACAGTATGATAGATATAGAGCAGATAGAGTCTCTAGGCTGTAGTATAGAACATACAGTATTATAGATATAGAGCCGATAGATGCTGCGTACCTCTCGGTCCAGAAGCGAGGGGGATATCACCGTGACGATGTCGCCCCTCTCCGGGTCGATGTAGAACATGTTGGCCGACGGTTTGTCGGGCGACTGCCGGGCGATGCTGTAGCGCAGCGCCGCGTTGTCCGTCAGCGGGTCGTCGGCGTCATGCGCCGTCATCGTCATCACCGTCGTCCCTGGAAACACACCTTGTCAGTCGGCCGATTGGAGCCTAGACCCGCCCACACCTGTCAGTCGGCCAATAGGAGCCTAGACCAGCCCACACCTATCAGTCGGCCAATAGGATACGCCCGCAGCAGGCCGCGTGGACTGAGCTCATGTTAGCGAGAGGAGAGAAGGAGAGGAGCTGAGGAGAGTAGGAGAGGAAGAGAGGAGAGGAGCTTGGGAGAGGAGCTGAGGAGAGGAGAGGAGGAGAGGAGCTGAGGAGAGGAGGAGAGGAGCTGAGGAGAGGAGCAGGACAGTCCTAAACGCAGTTTGCACACACACACACATACACACGCACACGCACACTAACGCACGCAAACTCGCACTCTCACACGCAGACACATACCAATGTGTGTCGATGTTTGAGCCTCGTCTCTCCTTAAGGTTTACAACTGAACAACTGAACAAAAAGAACGGGTCGGTCTCTGAACAGAGAGCTGGTCGCCCTCACTGGTTAACTCAGAACGGGTCGGTCTCTGAACAGAGAGCTGGTCGCCCTCACTGGTTAACTCAGAACGGGTCGGTCTCTGAACAGAGAGCTGGTCGCGCTCACTGGTTAACTCAGAACAGTCTTCCACGAGGCAGCGTGAGGGAAGGCCTTCAGTGAAGAGGTTATGAGCAGAGAGAACGTGTGCACATGTCTCTCAACTCGTAGAAACTAGCTCAACAGTTAATGACTCACTCAGTGTGGGTTGAACACAATGAACGGAACACCACAGATTTGAAATTGTAATCAGGCAGTCACTTACTGTGCAAGTGAAATTGAATATTAAAGTAAGTGAAAAAAATAAATAATGAATTCTGATATGAATGGTGACATTCTGTGGGCAAAAGCTTCCAAAATCACAGTGAAAAAAAAAATCGTGACGTAATGCATACATTTTTATTAACCGCGCTAAAATAAGATTGAGTTATCGCGTTATTATCGTGCTAATATTAACAGCCCTAATATATATAA
>NC_044056.1:12864663-12872163 GCF_902167405.1 Gadus morhua | reverse complement strand
ACAGACACCACCAAGAGACACCACCAACAGACACCACCAAGAGACACCACCAACAGACACCACCTACAGACACCACCAACAGACACCACCAAGAGACACCACCAACAGACACCACCCACACGCCACCCACAGACACCTTCTAAAGACACCACCCACAACCCCCACCCAGTCCCCCTTCCACAAACCCCCTTCCAAGGGGAGCCGTTCAAAGCGTCTCGACTCAGCACCAGAAACACAGGGGGCCCTATCTTTCATCCGGCGCAATTTACTTTCTACACTGACGCATGTGGGGCGGTTCGGCTAAAGGAGGAGGCGTGTTCTGGCGCAAACGTTCCCTGGTGCTATTTTGCAGTTTCAGAAACCACTTGCGCCCCAAACCAGGAAATACCTGGTTTAAAGTCAGCGGCGCGTTGTTCAGATGCTATTTTAAGGGCGCATGCATAATGTTGCTTGTGCACCTCGCACATACACTCTGCTTCTGTCATCTACCTAGCCACACATTCTTGGTAAATTATTTGGGAAAAGACAGCTGATACAGCGGTAACAAGTTGTACTTTTAAATCAATGCATCTGCAAACACCGTACAGCAAAAACCTATTTTCTTGACACAGACATCGTGTACAAGCCCAAAACTTTTAGGATTGATGAGTATTTGATCGTGAGATTACATTGTTTTACCGCGAGTGAGTGTTAAAAAGAATGAATGAATGCGGGCGCGTGTGTGCATGTGTAAAAGAATTAATGAAAGCGGGCGCGCATGTGTGCGTCCATCTGCTTAAACACACGCAAACTAAACACGTAACGCATAATACAGTCCATGGCCATGTATATTAACGGGGGGACACATGCATATTAGGAACACAAGTCGATAACAATAATGCATACAATACTGGTAAGAAACCATGTTTGTTAATGTATTGCGTATATCATTAAATAGAACCACAGTTACCGCATATCATATGCGTGTCAAGTTTTCTTTGCCGAAATTTATTTGAGGACTCAGGGTTGCTGAAGTTGTGGAAGAATACGCTTTTCCATCTGTGAATTAGGCCATATTATTTGGCTATAAACTGAGTCATTTGAAGTTTGAAATCCATGTGGTCTGTCTCATCGGAGACTGCAGACGCGCTGTCAAAATATATACTCGTCAGATTCAAATGTGCTCATGGCTCTTAAAGGGGATGGGAGCTGGCACTCTCATTGGTTTATTGCACGTTACGCCCAAACCACACCTACGGGTAACTAGGCTACTTCAGACCAACCCTTTTTAGATTTGCACCGGGCGCAAGAGTCATTTATGAGGCGGAAAAACAGCAACATCGCCGTAGTACCGCCCACAAAGCTACTTGCGCTTCTCACTTGCGTTTCAGACCAGTAAAATAAGGCCCAAAGTGTCACGTAGTAAACGGTCGAGTAGTAGACGGGGTCCCTCCGTGGCTCCCTGGTACACCGCTGAATAAACCTCATTTTGCTCCTTCCTCAGAGCCATCCAGGCAGCGGGTTAGTGAGGAGGGCCTCAGTGTGGTGCTCTGCTGGGGGGTACATTATTAAAGCGCTGGATTTATCCACCAATACATGGCCCCCGTCAAGGTGCCGTCTCTTTAATACTCCATGAGCCAGCATCCTGGCCCCGGGGCCCCGGGCCCTCTTATGCTGACCGAGGAGATTAATGTTTCGGCAGAAGGCTGTGATGAACAGTGTGTCTGAGAGCCTGCATGTCAATAATGTATAATTCATCTGCTTGTGGAGGTGTTGAGCAGACAGTAGAAACCTCCTGGAACCTCCCTCTCCTCCCAACCAACCCACAATAATGCACTCCTCCCTCTCCTCCCTCTCTCCCCTCTCCTCTGTCTCCTCTGTCTCCTCCGTCTCCTCCGTCTCCTCTGCCTCCTCTGCCTCCTCTGTCTCCTCCCTCTCCTCTGTCTCCTCTGTCTCCTCCCTCTCCTCCCTCTCCTCTGTCTCCTCCGTCTCCTCCCTCTCCTCCGTCTCCTCCCTCTCCTCCGTCTCCTCCGTCTCCTCTGTCTCCTCCCTCTCCTCTGTCTCCTCCGTCTCCTCCCTCTCCTCCCTCTCCTCTGTCTCCTCCCTCTCCTCCCTCTCCTCTGTCTCCTCTGTCTCCTCCCTCTCCTCCCTCTCCTCCGTCTCCTCCCTCTCCTCTGTCTCCTCCCTCTCCTCTGTCTCCTCTGTCTCCTCCCTCTCCTCCCTCTCCTCTGTCTCCTCCCTCTCCTCTGTCTCCTCTGTCTCCTCCCTCTCCTCCCTCTCCTCTGTCTCCTCCCTCTCCTCCCTCTCCTCTGTCTCCTCCCTATCCTCCCTCTCCTCTGTCCCCTCTGTCTCCTCTGTCTTCTCCATCTCCTCCCTCTCTTCCTCTCTCTGGTGTTGGATTGGCCGAGTTCTCCTCATCCTAAGCTAGAGTTTATAATGTGATGGCCTCAGCCGACTAACCCAAAGGACGTGTGGCCAGTGTGTTGTTCTGCTACGTGTTGTGCGTTGTTTGTTGTATGTTGGGAGTTTTGTGTTTTGAGTTGTGTGTTGTGTGTTGTTCTGTGGCGTGTGTTGCATCATGCAACATATAAACACATATAAATAAACAAAACCATTAATAAAAAAAAAAAGTACATATAAATAAGTAAATACATGAACATTTAAAGAGGACATGTCCACAAACAAATTCATGGAGATAAACTAAATATGTTACTTACTACTGGCTATGAGCTAACCATTTCCTCCTCCTGACTCCAAGTGAACCTCCAGAACCTCCCGTCTGTCGGTCTGTCTCTCTGCTTGGTTCGAGTCTCCTGATGCAACGCAAGGCAAGGCCAGCGTGCAGAGCAGTCCCATGCATGTGTACGTGACGCCCACGCACGTGCACGTTCTTTTCATCGAGCTGCTGGGGGTGTGAGACTGAGGTGAAAGTGCAGACCCCTGACGGAGGAGCTACACCAACTCCAGCCTCCGAAACAGAACACCAAGACGGGCCGAAAGGGTGAAGCACACCCCCCGGCTACCTGACCCCGCCCACCTGCTACCTGACCCCGCCCCCAGTACCTGACCCCGCCCACCTGCTACCTGACCCCGCCCCCAGTACCTGACCCCGCCCCCCGGCTACCTGGCCTCACCCCCCGGCTTCCTCACCACACCCCCGGCTACCTGACCACGCCCCTCGGCTACCTGACCACGCCCCTCGGCTACCTGACCACGCCCCCTACGACCACACACACACACACACACACACACACACACACACACACACACACAGCAGCCCCAGGGGAGCTGTGCTGGAGAGCACTGCGGCAGCATGGAGGCGTGGAACCCAGAGTCTCTGAGTGCGGTGGCGTTGGCGTTGTGGCCGCGGGGGGGAGACTGATGCAACACGCTGTAATCCGTGTGTTGGAGGAAACTTTTTATCCATGTAGATGAACACAAACACACACGTACACATGCATATTCATGAACAAAGACACACACACACAAGCACCGAGAAAACATGCCAGTACACACAAGACGCATACACATACGCCCACACACACCACGCACATGCCCTAGCGTGTGTGCGGGTATGTGCGTACACACACAAACACACACAGACACACACAGACACACTCTAGCGCCCACACACACACGCAAACACAGTCCCAGACACACATATGTGACCCGCGTTGCAGGCGGGCGTCAGAGCAGCACGCGTTTTGCTGATGTCAGTTTGAGTGGCAGCACGTCAGTATGCTCATTATAGAAATAGAGCAGATAGATTCAAGTCCTCATATCACCTTTGTGACGATATATTACCATGAATCACCTTATTTCGGGACAAAACATATAGATAAATAAATATCTTAATACGGGTTTTATGAAAGGTACACATTTGCTTGAAAGTTTCCACGAATACAAGACAAGAATGATTAATACCTTATGAGTAGGAGTCGACCGCCGAGAACCAAATCCACGTGAGCGGCTCTAGACAGAGCTCCGTCTGCGTCTCTAGACAGAGCTCCATGAGCGGCTCTAGACAGAGCTCCATGAGCGGCTCTAGACAGAGCTCCATGAGCGGCTCTAGACAGAGCTCCATGAGCGGCTCTAGACCGAGCTCCATGAGCGGCTCTAGACAGAGATCCATGAGCGGCTCTAGACAGAGCTCCGTGTGCGGCTCTGAAGACACGTCAGGTCGTATCTGCTGTTTCCATCCGTCATCATTCATTGTGTATGAATCAGAATGCGTCTCCTTATGGATCCTGTGAGTCTGGTCCTTTATGAAGGCAGTGAGTGGCCGACCGCCGCGGCGCATTGACCTCTGGGACCAAACAAACGGAGGCTGTCTGATGCATTAACGCAGAGAAACGCTGCTACCCCCCAGCCTCAGGGACCGCCGTCTGTACACCATTCCACTGGCCTCAGAGCCGTTCCTCAAACTGACACCGAGAAAATACAAATGAAATGAAAAAACTAACGGAGGATCTAAATCTATTTTTCCATTTACTCCCACAGCAAACAAACATCATTTCTCTTTTAGATTCAATACGTGTTCGGCTGCTGTCATTTACGGCCACACAGGTCCACAAGACCCGCTAGTAGAGCACAAAACAAAGCAATTCAATGAAAGATCTGCTGCCTGAGTTGGGGCTACAGAGAGCTGCAGGAAGTAGCATGACCTAACAACCGAGCTGAGCTAACTTATTATCATCCTAACAACACATAAGGAGCACTAACATACTGAGTAGTATGCTCACTATTTAAGACACTTCATACTAACATACTGAGTAGTATGCTCACTATTTAAGACACTTCATACTAACATACTGAGTAGTATGCTCACTATTTAAGACACTTCATACTAACATACTGAGTAGTATGCTCACTATTTAAGACACTTCATACTAACATACTGAGTAGTATGCTCACTATTTAAGACACTTCATACTAACATACTGAGTAGTATGCTCACTATTTAAGACACTTCATACTAACATACTGAGTAGTATGCTCACTATTTAAGACACTTCATACTAACATACTGAGTAGTATGCTCACTATTTAAGACACTTCATACTAACATACTGAGTAGTATGCTCACTATTTAAGGCACAGAGGAGGCTGGGAGGCTGAAGGGGCTGTGTTGCCTTAAATTTAAGCGACTCGTTACTGTTGCAAGGCAAAAAAGACATCTACATCTGAACCTCCAACCATGGACCATCTGAACCTCCAACCATGGACCATCTGAACCTCCAACCATGGACCATCTGAACCTCCAACCATGGACCATCTGAACCTCCAACCATGGACCATCTGAACCTCCAGATGATTTCCTCTGTCTCCACTTCCAGGGCGCCGGCATCGTAAAGGAGTGAGTCTCCCGCAGCCACAGTGGCGAGCGAGGCTCTGGGTTCAAGTTGACCATCACGCCAGAGCAGAGGCCATCCTTACCCTGACCTCAGGGGGTTCTGCTCCCTAACGGTGAGGAGCCAGGCCTCGCTGCAGAGTTGATTAAAACACCAAACGGTCCAGACGTCCTCATCAAGTCTGAGGGGGAACTCTGCCGCCTCGTGTCGCTCTGTTCCCGATCAATACTCAATCAAAGAGTTCCAGAACATCGCTCTCCTGCTGCGCGCTGAGCGGAGCAACGACACACAGAGATTGAGAGCAGGAGAGAGGTGGAGGGAGAGAGAGACAGAGAGAGAGAGGAGATAGTGAAAAAGGGATAGAGGTGGTGAGAGAGGAGAGAGGGAGAGAGAAGAGAGTGAGCGAGGGAAAGAGGTGGAGGGAGAGAGGAGAGAGGGAGAGAGGGAGCATAGAGAGGAAGGGAGAGAGGAAGGGAGGGAGAGGATATAAAGAGAGAGAGAGAGAGAGAGAGAGAGAGAGAGAGAGAGAGAGAGAGAGAGAGAGAGAGAGAGAGAGAGAGAGAGAGAGAGAGAGAGAGAGAGAGGTGGGGGGGTGGGAGAGAGAGCAAGCTCAGTATGAGAGGCCCTCAGAGCTACTAGATGATGTTGACTCTGAGTCGCCGTGGGGACGCAGGTGGGATTGACAAGCGGATCAGAAGGGGAAGCTGATCTCTGACACTGAACCAATAGTCTGCTCCCATCCCGTCTCCTTCCAATCTGCCTTCGTGTCAACACGCCCCCGCCGCCCGGACAAATCGTGCTCAGTCACGAGGGACGATGGATTTGATGGCAGAACCCGACGCCCAGCGAGCAAAATGGATCCAAATGGGTTCTTCATTAGGAACCAAATCCATTCTGTAAAGTTTGGCTTCACTCTACTTGTCATCGAACCACTGCTCTGTCTGACCCCCTCCTGATGGACTGAGCCTCGCTCTGCGGAGCTCACCTCATGGTAGCGAACACTACTACTCTAGAGCTCCATGTGGTTCTACTGAGAGCTCTGTGTGGTTCTGCGGAGAGATCCACTAGCTGCCAGGCCTTCATCACTAAGGAGGTAGAAGAGAAGTCAACAGCTACAGGGCCGGGATGCGTTTGGCCCACAGAGAGATAACAGCTGCTGTGATAGTGAAATAATCAATGCTGAGCTGCCGGGTCTGAACGAATAAACCAGAACTCTAACGGAAGACTTCATGTTTCAGAGTGAACCTCCCCAGTGAATCATAAGCCCATATCGCTGCAGACCCGGAGCACAACCTGTACAGCTAGCTTTAGGCTAATGTAGAGCTAGCTTTAGGCAATAGGTTTGACCTTCTTGGGAAGAAGAGGTCAAATACCTACTTGGAATGTGGATTACTGTGTCAGTGTGTGAGCCTTAGTAGAATGTTAGGATTAGTGTGTTAGTGTGTGAGCCTTAGTAGAATGTTAGGATTAGTAGAATGTTAGGATTAGTAGAATGTTAGGATTAGTGTGTTAGTGTGTGAGCCTTAGTAGAATGTTAGGATTAGTAGAATGTTAGGATTAGTAGAATGGCAGGATTAGTGTGTTAGTGTGTGAGCCTTAGTAGAATGTTAGGATTAGTAGAATGTTAGGATTAGTAGAATGGCAGGATTAGTGTGTTAGTGTGTGAGCCTTAGTAGAATGTTAGGATTAGTAGAATGTTAGGATTAGTAGAATGGCAGGATTAGTGTGTTAGTGTGTGAGCCTTAGTAGAATGTTAGGATTAGTAGAATGTTAGGATTAGTAGAATGGCAGGATTAGTGTGTTAGTGTGTGAGCCTTAGTAGAATGTTAGGATTAGTAGAATGTTAGGATTAGTAGAATGGCAGGATTAGTGTGTTAGTGTGTGAGCCTTAGTAGAATGTTAGGATTAGTAGAATGTTAGGATTAGTAGAATGGCGATTAGTGTGTTAGTGTGTGATCCTCAGTAGAATGTCAGGGTTAGTAGAATGTTAGGATTAGTAGAATGGCAGGATTAGTGTGTTAGTGTGTGATCCTTAGTATAATGATTATTTTACGTGTTGAGCTGTGTTTCACCGGCTTTTCACTGTAAACTGCCAATCAGAAACACCAAAACATTTATATTACGGACAGGGTAATTGGAGCACGGCCCGCTGGGACATTAATTGTGACCG